>NC_141401.1:1981745-2154245 GCF_034619465.1 Leptosomus discolor | reverse complement strand
GGATAGTTACATTTACAATAAATAAAACTTGTCACCTTATATAACCTACTGAATATTTATCGAAGCTTCCTCCTTTGTGATACAGGAAGCCTTTTTAGAAGCCATTTCAGCTGAACAGTAGGTGTGCCAAGTACAGTGAGAAAAGTTAGGTGTTACTTATTAGAGCTGTCCCGAGCACTGGGAAGCACAAGGTGGCTGAATCCTAGATAGCTCGTTTTCCTCCTTCCCCTTCAGACTTCGCCCCATGTCATGTCCCTGCCCGCTCTGTACTACTACTTCTTTTTGCGAAGGTGAGTTTTAGGTGTTGCGGATTCTTTGTTGAGAGAAAACACTTTGAGATGAGGAAAATCTGTATAAGGAAATGGCAATTAAAGGGTATTAGGTCATGGCTGAGGTTGAAAGGGGAGGTGAAGCCAGCGCCCTTTAATGTTACCTCGTACACCCCTTATTTTGGTACTTCTGTAACTCTCTCTACGCTGCCCTCTGTGAATTGGGAGGGTTCCACTGAAGTCGTTGCACATACACTGCCGTAAAACTCGTGTGAAGGAGGAAGGCCCTCAGTGCCCCCTCAGTGCCACCGAACTGAGCAATCAAAATTCTTAGCTCTCACTTTGCAAGGTCGACCCTCCCACGGACCAGCTCCGGCAGCGGGTGCCACGCTGCCTTGTGCAAACCAACAGCCACGTCCTCGGGTGCTCTGTCACCGCCGGCTTTTGTCAATGTCACTGTTCTCAGACACCGTTTGGAGTTTAATTTGCCCAGATTGCAGGCGTAGATCAACTAAAGTAGTGGTTCTTTGGATCAAAAGAGGAGCTCTGGCTTCTGGCAAATGCGGATTTATCTGAAACGTTTCATGCACTTGAGACCAAATGCTGTGGTGCAAAACGTTAGTGATGCAGAAACCAGCTGTACCTAACAAAACAGAGATGATGGCCCAGGTTATAGTTGTGCTGGAACATGTAGACGATGATCACAGCGTATGTAATTCATTTGGGTTGAATTTTGTTTAAAGGAAAGGAATATTAAGACTCTGCCTTTAATAAGCATTGTCAGGTGGCAGCCGTGTAAGGACGGAGCGTTCAGAATGAATCCTCACACCTGATACATGGGGTTCATCATGTCCATTGGAAGGTGAATGATTCACAAGGAGTGAATATTCCTGTCATTAAATCTAATGGGGTCGTGTCAGTGGAAGCTAATATATGGTGAATTAAGATGTTTTATTAACATATCTAAGAAAAGTACCTGTGGTAGTTGGTTGCTATAGTGTATCTGCAGAACCATAGTTTTAACTTTGCTACTTTAACTATTATTTCTTTCAAATTATTACTGATTTTCCAAGTGATATTCCCATGTTATTTTTCTGACCAGATTTAGTTCTTAAAAGCAAATGTGTTTTCAAGAGGACAGTTTAGTGTAGTGAAATGAGCTGCTTTCTACCTCTGAAATTTAAGTGTTTTGAAATTGGTAGGCAGTGTTGTTAGTGGCTTAAAACTGATCCCCACCTGAGAGAACAAAATGAAGCCTTGAGACTACAGTTTAAGTCATGAGAGCAAGCTTTTTCAATTTCCTGTAGCTTAATATTAGAGTGGCAAAAAATTCGATATCTTTTACACTGGTGTAGTTCTGCAGGTGCCTGGTACCATTGTGCTGAGTACAATATGTAAGTTTTACAAGAAATTACTAAAAATGAAACTGGTGGCTTCCATTTCTCTGTATTTTATTATGTTCTGCTCTCTTGTGTGCAAAGTGTCATTGCCGCAGCGCCTTAGAATGCTGATTACTTACAGTCGCTGTCGCTGTGATTTGCCTGGAAGATCCACTATTACTGTCTTCCAAAATGAAAGCACTGAAATACGGGGCAGATTTTAGCCAAACTAAGTGTTTCATAAGTGTCAGATACACGGAAATGTTGTAAGGATCCTGTTACTGGATCAGTCAAGATTTTATGCCGAACACAGAGTGTTAGGCTTAACTTTGTGATTGATTCGGTCACAGCTATTGCAACTAGCACCTCGTGTTGTGTGTTTGTATACGCATGCTGATTCATCTAGAATTGGCTGAATTTGAAAATGACAAGATTAGAGATTATAGTTACAGTGGTTATGTCATTTACTGCACTCTTTTTGAATGCAATCAGTTGGAAGTCTGACCTCCAAATAGGTAATCCAAGCTCAGACAGGCTGCCACTCATTCGTCCTCTGCAGCAAAGTGATCAGGTATCCCTGAGACATCTCCTTAATGAAGTGGGTTTGTTGCCTTTTATCTGTATGAAGGACAAAATGTACCAGGATTCTTGCTTAATGATGGTGTTGGGGGTTTTTTGGTGTTAAACAAAATACTTGGTCTACGTGTTTAAATTCTAAAGCTGTGTAGGTCTGCAACCTTTAGGTCTGCATTTAAAATCTCATGAGATAAACCCATGATGTTACATCAGTTCACTTATAAAAGTAAATTCATAAAGATGATGCAATTAGTGCTGTACCATGTTTGGGTTTTGAAATACTTTTATCCCGGCTTTTTTTAAATCCAGAAGTCTGATTTCCTTCAAATACAAACCAGGAGTTTTCTGAATGTGGTCGGGGGGGGGGCTTTGCTTGTTTTGCAGGGTATTCCCAGTGCATCCGTGAGCATATTCCTGATCTTGCTCTCCAACAGAATATGCAGATGGGAAGGCTGTGTGACATACTGGGTATGTTATGAGCTGTTGGCTGCCTCTTTTTTGATCCTTATTTGCCCACAGTTATGGGTAAAAGAATGACCGAGGAGGACTTTCTCTGTTTAACGTGAATACAAAGAGAACATCTAAGTCAGAAGTCATTTATCTGCTCTGGCATTCGCTCCTGTCCACGTTATTCATAAGAAAAACCTGCTGATTCTTTCCGACTCTGTGATAAAGCAGCCTCATCCTGTGGCATGCTGAGCCCCACAAACGATCAAAAGTGGTTAGTGTTCTACAAAATTAGGTAGCTAATTCTGCTGGTGTTCATTCAGGCTCGTACAGAGAGAAAGATGCGCTGGAAAAGAGCAAGCCCTTATTTAAACCATTTTTTTTAAATTAGCAGATGAGGCAAAATACATATATTTAAAAGTTTTTCCTAGAATGACAGTCCTCTTTTAAGCAAAGCAGTGAAGAATATTATTTGTCAGTGACCAACTTCATTGGCTCCCTGGAATGACATACTTTACATGATTCATGTATATTTCAGTATCATTATTATTTTATAAATGCCATTTAGTAAGTTTGTAACAAAAATATATTAGATCCAGAAATTTACAGTTGCCTAAAATAATAATGTAATTGCCTTTATATATTATCTAGGCACTAATATTGGTTTTCCACGATACGGTTTGTTTTTTTTTTTTTCATTTTTTTAACAAAGATTTTTTTTTTTCTCTAAAATGAGAGTTAGAAACTTAAAGGGGCAAAGTCAACACATCATAGAGGCTTTCATCGCTTTGCGAGAGAGAATCTGTGAACGTGAAAATTGCTTCCGCTGTAAAATGTAAACCAGACCGTGAGTAAGATGCAAACTAGTTAAATGTTGACTGAGTTATTAAGCAGATCACGTGCTTTACCTGTGCCTGGCAGAAGAGCACTGCTATTTACCGTACTGGTTTTCTTTTTTCTTTAGAATACCAGAGGATTCCCTGCTCGTTGTGACCTCCTATGAGTTAATCTGTCTCTGGAGCCCCGCTGTGTCCAAAGGAGACTTGTATATCCCTTTATAGGGCAGTGCTAACAGGAGCAAAATGTGTTGCAGCATTTTATTGAACAGAGTCACTTGAGCTTCTCCCTTTCTGACGGTGCAGTCCGTTCAGCGTTACAGCTGACGGGGGCAAGGGGCCTTGTTGTACCCGAGCTGGTGAATTTTCAGGCTCATCTTGCAAGTCTGAGTAAACGCCTAAAAGCGACAGTATTGACTAACGTTTCTAGAGAACTGTTCTTTTAATTATTTTTAAAAGTTTTACGATAACAAAGTGTATTCTACAGAGGCTCTCTCAGGGCTTCAGCTACAGGGCTGCTTGTGGGATGCTGCACTACTTCAGTGCTTCGGTTGAGATTCTAGCCTTGTGTTTTTAACGTGAGTTGTTTGCCTGCAGCAGTCCGGCAAAACAAAGTGACTGAACGGGTTATCTTATTCCTTTATATAGGCTCAGGGTTTCTTTAGTCCAGTACTTGCTTTGCTTCTGATTCGCTCACATTAATAGCAGTTGTCCCTGGCACTTCCCAGGCTCTTGTTCCTGTGCCCAGTAAAGACAATGCAAGACTTCCCACTGATTTCAGCAGGAGTTGGATCAAAACCTAGGAGGGCTTTTTGGCAGCGTATTCTATTGCTGTTGCGAGGCCCGTTAATTCATTAGCTCATCTATTAACATTAATATTTTAGAAGAGCAGAGTAGTTAAAATTTTCCAAACCAGCCTATATTAAAGACTTTCTCACCTCCGAGTGTTTGTGCCTACGCTGTCTTTCAGCCCAGGCTGTTTTACATGCAGAAAACCAGATTTTCACACTGTGGTATTTAACTAGCTAATCTGCACACTCACATGCTCAGCAATAGTTATTAATGCTGTCCTACCGTGAGCTTTTATGTGGACAGGACAAGAATAGGAACAGGCCGTGCAAAATCCAGGCAGCATATGAAACTGCAATTTCATCAGCTTCCTAAACGTAATAGCTCAGTCTTATAATTTACTGAAGTTAATGGGATATATTTTTGAAGCTCTGCGCAATTCCCATTGATGTTAATGTGAGTATAAATCCCCCTGCAACACTCTCAAAATTCTGCCCCCAATACGTTCTGCAGATTGAATTCCGAAAACTAGCTGTTTCTTTGGGTTGCTGACCTGTCTTCAGAGAAATGCTGAAGCGCAGAAAAAGCAGCGAAACCACTAAGATTTGGGAATTACCGATCTCATTTTTATTTCCAGTGCTTTTTTTAGGGAAGCTGTTGGTTAGCAAATGATCAGGAATGATCAGATTGCTGTTCTGAATGGAGTCTACCTTTCTTCCAGTAATGAACATTGTGCCCCTTTTGTTTTAGATGCCAACGTGGACGTCATCTACATCTGCCCCCTTCATCTGAGTGAGGAGTTACTGCAGTATTACAATAAACTCCTGGGTCTGCAGGCAGCTGTTAGATCTGGGAACCCTGAGGACATGAGTGACCTGCAGGACAGGTTCAAAATTCTCACCCCTGAAGCTATAAACAGCTTCCCTGTGAGTTTGTCTTCTAATTACTACAGCTTGAGGGATGCAGTAAAATTAAATTGGAAATTTTATAACTTGTAACGCTCTGGTACACATCAGTGAAATATTATTGCAAGTTTAAGGGCTTTACTGATTAGACTACTAGTTAGAGCATTGGAAATAAATATCCTGGTTTAGCTTTATAGGCTTAGTTGAGATAGTCCTATATTGGCTATTTCTAGACCACCGTCCCTTCTTACTATATGTTTGGGACTGGGAACTTGATAGATTTATATCTCTAAGCAAATCGTAGCAATAAACCATTCTTATTACTCAAACTTTATCTCTGGGTAGCTCAGCATTCAATCGTTGATGTGTTTGTAGCGTTTCTTGCGATTAAATCCAGTGTGGAACTTCTTAAAGAACAGACCTTAACACAGCTTAGGTAGTACAGAAATACCAGTTCAGACCTGTCAAGGCAGTTTTAAATCCATGTGCTAAAACATGGTCTGAAAAGAGACCTTAATTAATGTACACTACGTACAGTGTTTCTGAAAAGACTGCAGTGCTGTGAAGGCTCTTTCCGAGGGAGAATAATTTTATATTGTAAATATTAAGTCCACAGTGTCTTAGCTGAGATGTGATTTTTACGAAACTTTGTGGTACGCTTATTTCTCTAAGGCCTATGCTTGAAGCCCTGCTCCTGGTTTTGATATATGTTAATAACCCTGTTCTAGTTATTTTGTTGAACAAGTGTTTGTTATACCATATACTGATTGAAACTGATGGCTTCAGAAGGTGAAGAAGCTTTTTATATTTAATAAATGTGTTGGTTTTCAGGTGCAGTTCTATAGGAGCGTGCTGTTCAGCAAAAGGCTCGCGTGTATGCGTGAATCCTTTTCTGTTGGAGTAGTCTGAAAACACCCGTGTGAGAAGAGTGCTCAGCTCTTTTGCTGTGTAGGGAGGGACCCCCGAGTCAGAGCTGTCTGATAGTTTTGCTGTAGCTTAAATGAATTCTGGAGATATGAATGTGTTCTGTTTTCTCTGCGGTCGGAGAAAAGCATCAAGATGCTATTTGTGTTTTTAGGAGCTGGCTTTTTTTCAGTATTGCCCTTTTATCTGAATACTGGAAACCCACAAGAATCAGAGCTGCCTGTGCTAGACCTTCACCTTGTAAAGGAAAATTATTGGGATGGTAAATACCTGATAAATACCAGCGATTATGTTTTGTCATTTTAAATTGCACTTTGACAATTGTAGCTGTTTTTTCTCTGGATACTGGGGTTATTTTTCCTGTACCAAATACCAAATATTGGAAGCTTTAAGAAGCCTTCTACATAAAATGTGCAAAAAATATGATCTAAACCACATCGTATTATGGATAAAAGACGTGCTGTTAAACATGGACAGGCTGACCAGGAATGGAAAATGGCTTTCGTGGATGATTTTGGTCGTAGTGATTTTGCTGAGGCAGTTTTAATGTAAAAGCAGGTTGTTTTCAGGCATGCATCTCTTGGGCATAGCCTTCACTCCTCCAATTTCTGTTGAAATATTCCAAACAAAGCTTCTTTTCCAGGTGAAGAGCAACCAGCTTTGCAAAAATTTATTATGCAGCTATGGTTTACTGGGAAAAGTTACGTGCTGTGATGTAGGGAGCTAACCTTAGTGACAAGGGCGACGTGGTTCTTTCATGGCTGTGCATTGTGCTGCTCACCCCGTTGTGGAATGCTGAGAAGCGTCTCGGTGCCAAGTGCCATCAGAAGGAATGGGCGATCACAGGCTTTATGCGATGCCAGGTTGAGGTCTACTCTCGGTGGCACACGTGTTTATATGCAAAATCCTCAGGCTACCTTGTTTTCATTTAAGCAGATGTTCTTTACCATCTATTAACCACTGTGTCCAAGAGATGTATCTCTTGGGTGGAGAAGAATCTGTGCTCGTAGCTGATGCTCAGCATCCACTGGCTTCAGTGACCATGGATTTAGCTGTCATTTTGTCTGCGTGAGGGTTAGAGCTTTACAGGTTCTTTTTAAGGATCTTTCTTCTGGGTTGTTTAATAAAAAGCTTTTGTTGTGCTTAATGTATCTAAATTTATTTCTAATGTATGAAAATGTGGCTTGCAGGCCGCCTTAGCAGGCTCCTTTGAGCAATTCTAGAAGCACAAATCAGCCTTGCGCGGTTTCCGAGCTGTTTTGATGGAACTGGATGGAAGGAAAATCTGTGGAAAAGACACCCACAGGCGGGTAGCCCTGTGCTCCTTGGCATCTGTAGAGGGGAGGCAGAGAGAGTCTGTGGAAAAGGCTGTCCAGATACCATCATCCTTAGTTTGCTAGCTATTAGAATGAGCTCTTGCGACTCGGCGCATGCAGGTGCAGCGTGAAACAACCACAAAGGGTTGGGCTACCCTGATTCTCTGCTAGCAGCATGTCGAAACAGCCTGGTGTGGTAGCTTTGCTCATCGTGGTGAGGCTGATGCCCAGGTCGGCTTCTCTCATCTTGAGAAGTTTAACAAAAAAGAAAAATAATGAAAATCAACAGGCTTGAGAACCAAGAGCCAGCCCTTTGGTTAACCTCCTAACCACTGCTCTGTGCAGGCATGCTGGATTTCTGAGGCTTCCTCAGTTCTGCTTTTACCTGCTTTCGCTCGCACTGCTATATATCATGGCTTCCATACCACTCTCAAAGCAGGAATGAACTAGATTTTACAGCCTGTTTCCTGCACTCCTTAATTAACTGTAAAATCCATTATTGAGAGACACAAAGCAAATCTCGTCCCTACATCACCACTCGTGGCCCCAGGGAGCAAGTGACCGGGGCTGGAAATTGATCCTGTTCTCTACATGGCAGAATTCTGCCACGAGACCAACAGGACACAGGCCACCTCCCTGCATTTATACCTGTGCTCAGGAGAAAGGAGCAAAATGAATCAGAACGTTAAGAGTCTGGGTTTTAAAGCTGATGGAAGGAAAAAGACTCTGGGAAACTTGTTTGTTGTTCTTTTTGCCCTTATACTTCTGTGATTCCCTTTTTCCTACTAGAACTTGGAAGAGTATCTAATTTCCCTGACTTATATCCTCCCTCTCCTTGCAATGTGTCTGACTCCTTTACAGAGAGACTTGGGCACTTCTTGGAATTGTGTGTTTGATACGAGAAAGCACTGAGGAACTGACAAAAGGGGATTCCTTTTGCCCCTTTCCAGGGGCTCCCCCATCTCCTTTTCCACCATCATCTCCATCCAAGTAGTGGAATCAGGATTTATACTTCAGTCCCTGTGAAGAAGCATCCAGGACTTTGAAGGAAAATATTCTGCATTCTCTAGTCCTGGAAATCCCTAGCAAACCCAGTATTTTTGCTATCCTGAAAAGGAAGGCTTTCCTGGCTAGGGCCTAAATTAGATGAAATCTCAATGTGAAGATTTTCTTCTTGTTATGATTTATGATTTGTTTATGGCAATCTATTGCAGTGGATGTCTCTTGCACTGTTTGTGCATGATGTCCTTCCCTACCTGGTCAACCTCAGTGCACTTTTATCTCTATCTTTGGAAAGATAACTGGGTTATCTGCAGGCCATGCGTAGGATATGTTGTAGAAAATATTTTTGAGGTTTCACCTGCCATGACTAATACCCTTCGTTTAAATTTAGAGGTTACAGCGTCTGTCATGAGCAGCTTGTTCAGCAATAGATCTTCTTTTTTAGAAGAAATGAAAAATTCCTTCCAAAAAGTTGAAACCCTTATGCTTAAAACATCAACAACAATCCTCCCCTCTCCTGGAGTATCTGCAGTTGCGTTTACAGTAGCTATCAGAACTACTCTGTAATGGAAATGTATATCCCCAGTAATTTAATGTGATCAGTGAAAGCCTTTGTAAATCAAAGTGTTTTATTCTCGGAGAATCGCTTAAAATACTGCTGAACTGTATGGTGAAATACATTCCCTGCTATAGGGGTTTTTCTTCATTTTTGTATTGATTTTTAGGAGCTTTAGAGTTAAACCATGCCAGAAGTGTTGCTGAGATGAATCACTATTATCCAAAGGCCACCAGCCTCTCTGCCGACTGACAGAAGGATAATTCCGCGTGGATCAAATAAATACAGATGTGTAGTAATTAGTTCTATTCCCAGCGAGCCCATTTCCAACACACTAAAGATGTGCACGATTATGGAGCCTCACCCCAACAGCTTTTATCAATTTAAACTGCTAAGCTACAGGATAGGTCATAACCCAGCCTGCTATTAATAATGTATTTATTGTGTGCAACATTATAAATTAGGTTCATGGAACAGAAAAGAACACCTTTTAACAAGAATAATGTTATCTTTATGCAGCAGCATCACATGTGCCTAGCCACTCAGCTGAAGTACAGTCCCAAGACAATCAAAAGAATAAAAATTCTTATCCAGAGCAGAGATGCCTACATTATTGGTGGGGTTCCCCACAAAGATGATTTGGCAGTGGCTGACATGCTAAATGTGCCTCTATTAGGCTCGGTGCCAGAAGTGGCTCATCTCTATAGTACCAAGTCTGGGAGTAAACGCATTTTTGCCAGTGCTTGTGTGCCAACCCCTCCTGGAGAATCGGACATCTACGACAACGACCAGGTAAGCAGGACGTGGTCTGGGACGTGTCAACATGCAGGTGCCCGTTTTCGCTTGATGGGACGCAAACTTTGTACAGTTGCAGCGACTCTCTTGATTCTCTTGTCAAGGAGACTCTCTTGTCTCTAACCCTAACTGGGTTGGATTAAATCATGTGTGAGGTTGGGTTCTTTTTTTGGCTCTATCTGACCAATGAAGCGCGATCTGTATCCTAGTCAGGAGTAACGCAGTTGTTCTGGCATTCTTTGTGGTCTTTCTTGAGAATATAGAAGGGTGTTTGGTCCAGTTATTTCAAACAGTTCGTGTTGCTGCTCCATGGCTGAAGTCATGGCGTTAATAGGTTCACCAGTGACTGAAAATAGAACAGGGATTTCTGGGAAACTTAAGTATTTGATGAAGGAAAAATTTCTTCCACTTAGGGAGCGGAAGCCTTTTCCAAATTGAGGTTCCCTGAGCATATCTGCAACTGGAGTTCTACCTGGCTTATCCAGCTGAATTCACCTATCTCATTAGCATGACCAGTAAGACAACTGGTCATGAAGAGAAGAACAAAATACTGCTAAACTGAAATGACAAGGCACAAGAGTTTTCTGTGCTGTGCTCAGTTTACAGCTGTTTATCTTGCATTCGGTGCCTCAGTATTTCATTCTGTAAGCTGATTTTGCAGTTGGCAATGGTATATCTTAAATATGATCCGTACTGATTTTTTTTTAAAAAAAATCTTTTTATGGTGGTGCTGCATCTCATACAGGAAAATAATCAGTGCCCTGGTTTGTAGATATTCCTACTTCTTAGAGAGGCTTTTCACATGATTTTATTTGCAAGGCTTTTTGCTAGTCCCCTTTAACGCTGAAAACAATCAAAGCTACACAAATACGTTGCAGCTTCTATCGTAGATGAAATAAATATATGATCCACGATCTGAAAAACAACTGTTTGATTTATTGTTAAATAATTTATGTGAATCTAATACTTTTGATTCATACTACAGTGTAATGGAAGTTCTACTTCTGTTGTTTGCTTGTACGGAATATTGACATTTTGGGTTAAATAATCAAAGCAAGGTGATGCTATGTTAAAGCACAATTCAATTTTCACTTAAAGATAGCGCATCATTCTTTATGATTGGTACAGTCCTTACACTATTATTGATCCTCTTCATTACTGTAGGGGAGCCATCAAGAAAAACACATTTATGTGATTCTCAAAAGCCACAAATAATAGTATCTGGAACACACTTGTAATTGTATTTTAGGTCAACATTGAAAAAAATAAACAAAAGTCCCACGAAATGAATACATAAAAATGTAGAAGGAGCTAGCCAATGCAACGAGAGCTGAAAATACTTTTACCAGGTTCAAAAGCATTTGCAGTTTCTAAGAAGCTAATTGCATCCTCCACCAGCTGGGCAAAAGGCATTTTAAAGCCATTTAAATCTGTGTACATACACAAATAAATAATTAGCATTTTTATAAAGCCTGCCTGGTAACTCCTTCATACATTTATAACCATATAATGTACTCTCCAGTAGGAAAATTTCACAGATGTTTGGCTGGTGTTAGAATCTGGCACAATTGTTTCTCAGATTTTGCAAATAGCATAGTCCTTCCCATGTTATTCCCCGTCACAAACATTTATTGAGCTGTACTGATTATCCAGAACGTAAGATCCTGATCAGACAAAAAAGCCTGGACAGGCAAATTCCTCTCTGCAGAATACAGCTCCGTTGGCCACCAAAGGCGCTCCGTTGCTGTTTGGTAGTCTGCCCATGTGGACTCCAGTACGGGACTAGGTGATCTCCAGAGGTCCCTTCCAACCCCCACCATTCCATGATGAAAACCATAGATTCTTCATCAAAATGGTGTTCAGGGTTGCTTTTGCTACGTATCCAAGATAACAGCAACAATACAAGCATCTCTAAGAAACAGAAACTCTAGTTAGAAAATAAAGTTCAAGTCCAAAGATTTGAGAACTGGAAGTCTCCAGGGAAGAACAATTTAACGCTGTCGTAGTGCAAACCATCTTTGTGTCATCGCCCCGCAGATGATCGGTGTTCTCAGCCAGCTCGTCGTGGACCATATGGAAGTGCGGCGTTGGTTGTTTAAAGTGAACGATGAGTCCGGAGGAAACGGCACTGCCTTTTGTGACGTCATCTCGCATTTGAAATGCTACCCTTGGGTTCAAAAGGAACGCCGGAGATACAGCCCTGAGATGTGGAGTAAGAAGTGGGCGCACGTAAGTAACGAAGGAGCGGGGTATCTTGGTGGTTATCTTGGCTTCTTAGTTGCCCACTGGCGGTCTTCCTCACGCTGAATCTTTTCTCTGAGCTTCCATTTGAACACGTTGGTAGGAGTTGATAGTACGGAGTCCAGACGAGCTTGTACAAAGCAATAGGTAGCAGTGATTCAAATAAACCAGTTAAATATTCCAAAAATGTAAATGAATGCCTGGCATCAACTGTGGAATAAGTTGGGTGTCGTAACACTTGATTCATATGCGATAATGTGCAAATTTTACACTGTGTTTTTTATCCAAAATGAGGACGTGGATAACTGAAAGTGTATAGGTGGCAGAGCCTTATAGCTGCACAGAAACTTGGAATTATTGGAACAAAGCGTTGGACTAATATAGTTGAACAACACTAATTGACTTGAAACTGTATACAAACTGATTACTTTTTCATCTGGTTTTCCAAGGATTATTTTTTCTCTACGTTTTTGCTCACTAGCTTTTAAACCTGTTAGCTCTTTTCAGCTGTGTAAGACAAAACACTTGAGGTCTGAGATATCATTAGACTCCTGCACGTTTCATTACAGTGGGTGTTCAGGTAAGGAGAGAGATCCCATGAATACTTAACGGAGGGAAACAGTATAGCATGAACTCATGCACTAGTAGATTCCTAAGAATCCACATGATGGAGAGAGGTTGTAAAATGATACATTTCAACTGCAGAAAAATCCATAGGAAACTCGAGTTCATTAGTTCTGGCATTGGGAGAACTATTTGTAGTTTAAATATTCATTGGTATTTAAATGTGTTAATTTCAATAAGCATTTGATATTTCTGTATATTGTGCCAAATTCATTCCTAATGTAATGGTTTTAAAGCCAGAAGGAATGTATCCAGAAAGAATTGTTTAATTTACATAAACTACTCATTATAGCTCTTTTGATTTTTTTAATTCAATCAAAACTGTTTTGAAATTTTTGTTTGATTGAATTATATTGTATATTAAAATTTCAACTTGTGCTGATTACCATTCTGTTGCATTTGACAACTACAAAATAATTCCACATTATAAAACAGAGCTTGTCATGTAAAGCTGAAGGGCTAATTTCTCTGATCTGCTAAAGATCCCTCGCTTTGCACAAATCCAGCAGCGTGGGGGACTGGAGGGCCACCCCAGTGGGAACATCGTCTGGCCACTGAGCTCCCTGGGACACGGAGCTAGCAGAACATCCCCAGGTCCTGCTCCCTCCATCTGAGGCAGTGGGGCACAAGACATGATGCACCAAGTCTAGTTTTTTGCTGGTATAAGTCCCCTATGTAAGTGGTATTACCTAGTGCCGGTGTTAGTGTTCCTGGTTTTGTGCCTTTTTAATTCTTTCGCGGCAAAGTGACGCTGAATAAAGGACGTAGGGATAACTGGCTTTCTTTGGTTTCCCTTTTATGCTGCATTTACGTTGAGCTTTGATGCAACCAGGAATCAACCCATGAGAAGCCCTTACACATAAACATTTGTTGGAAGTTGGAAATTGTGTAGGGAATAACGTATTTGATCTGATTTCCTCCCATCAGCAGGAAAGCTTCTGTAAATCCAGACCAGTATTAAAGCGTGAAACTTGCTGCCATGTTGACCATCTTGTTTGAATGTGCGTGTTTGAATTTTTCTGCCTTCCGAGTCGGCCCTCTTTTGTAGGACAGGAGACCTTTTTTATAGATAACGAATTGCAGTCTCCACTGAGGATTAAAATCATCCTTTGTTAAGGAATACCATTGTGATGATACACATTTAAACATCAAAGCATTAGTTTATGAGCACAGGCATGCTTTAATGTCCTATTACAGTATGGAGACCTGTTTCTTTTGATAATGAAGACATTGTGTCATCGGCATAGGCTGCCACATACAAAACGTATGCTGGCAGGTTATTAAAAAATTCAGCTTCTTGATGAAAGACTATCCTGCAGGCTAAGAGTACTGTGAAAAGACTCTCCATTCTGGTAGAATTATTAGAAATGAGAATATGACTGTAAGCAGTAAATTATGTTAATACTTACAAATAGCATCATTTGCATAGCAGTTTAAGACACGATACCCAGATTTCCTCATTGGTATGTAGTAGGCAACAGAACAAAAATAATGTAGTTTGTGAGTTTTTGAACTGTGTAAAAAAAAAAAAAAAAAAAAAAAAAAAAAATCTATTCCATCTGAAAATGAGGCTAATTTTAGATTCCTCGTTTCAAACATAACGTTGGGCAAACAAAAATGCAGGACAGGATTATCGATGATTTTACCTTGTTAACTTAAAGCAGCATCTGACTTACCTGAACAATTATTTTGCTACTGCTTGAAGGGTAGAATTCACAAACGGTGCTGAATGTCTCTGTAAGGCCTTCATCTTGCTGTGCACTGCTCAAGTCTGTCAGCGTATAAAAATCTTCATCCCGAGGCCCAGATTCTAATGATATTCAATATCGAGAGAACTGCTGCCTCCCCAAGTGCACACTTGACAATTGTGAGGCCATTTGTGGAGAAGTTCTCCAGTGTGAAAAAGAGTATCAGGATCTGACCCCAATTACATGCAAAAAGATCAGCAGGTGCTGAGATACCTTAGGAGTTCAGTCGTGTCTTGCAGTGTGAATGACTATTGTAGGGAACAAATAAATTCACGGGTTTTTAACTGTGTAAGATGTGCGTGTAAGGCATGAGTGCTACGTGGAATGCTCTTATGCCGTTCTGTCATGATTTTCCAACCTATTTTCTGCACCAAGTCCAGCTTCAGTTAGTCTGTTCATAGCAAAAAATGTGGTTCTGCTACTACTAGAGTAAGAAACAACAACAGGACGATCGCGTGAGGGCCTCTTTGGAGTATCTAGAGAAAGATCTCCGTAATACTTAGGAATACACGGTATTCCAAGGTATGCTAAGCACCTGGGTGTCTCACTCCTCTGGAAAGTCAGCAGTTCAGTTTTTGGAAAAATCTCACCTATGATTATACGGACCCTCACTGGGAGACTGTATAAATTCATGGAAGAGAAAACGATTAACTGTTACCGCTGACGCAGTCTCTGGCTTAGAGGGATTCTGAGCAGCAAATTGTTGGAGGCTGGGAAAGTGTCTGGGGAATGGATACGCTTGCTCTGTTTTCATAGTTTCCTGAGAATCCACTTGTGACCACTGTCAGAGACAAGGTTCAGGGCTCAGCAGACCTTACACGGCCAAACTTGAATGACCTTGAAAAAAGACGCTGAGATGCACACTCAGAATTCAAACTGAAGCTGGGTGGAAAAGTGGTCCACAAAGCGCATTTGGTGCCTTTTGTTTGGTTTTGGACAGACGCCAGGCTGTCCAAGTCCATGATGCCTCCTGGTCTCTGCCTCTGAATCTTGGGACCCAAACTGCCACCTCAAACTCTGAGAACATCTGCAGTTCTCTTCCCTTTTAGAGGAAAGATAACATCACCTTCCTGGCAGTGTGGCCTTCTTTCTTCTTTTAACAGCCCCTCTTTTACATAAAATAATACAGGACTGTGCAGAGATCCTGTCCTCTTGTATAACTGCAGAACTCTAAGTAGTATCTAAATCACTAGATTAAACTACTAGTCAAATTAATTTTAGAATTATCTTTTATTACACTGCAGCTCGTAATTAACCTTCAGGACTAGCAACATGGTAGGAGTTAACCTAGCAGCAATCCTAGAGATAACGGAGATCAGACTGGAGACAAAAAAAAAAGCGATAAGTGTGGGGATAAAGAAGAGCTGAAAACAGAAGAATAGAACAAGACCCAGAAAAAGAAGCAACAAATATTCTCTCAATAAGCCTTTATAATTGGCCATAGCCACACAACCATTTCAAAACTCTCCATTAAATGTCTGTTGTAGAAGGAAAAAGCTTTGAATGCTCTTGGGCAGCCTACTGTTTTAAATGTTGGAGTGCTTGAATCTTACTGCCTCCGGTTGTGTCCAGTATTTCATCACGGTTTCTTTTCCTTATAGACTAATCTTGGTTAATTCACTGAAATGTCTAAGAGGAAATCAAAATCGTTTGGAAAGGTGATAAATCCGGAAAATCCAACTTTTGGTCTGAGTTGCATAAAGCAACATTCAGGCACTGGTTGTGGGGTTTAGCGTTGATTGCTATGGGAGAGTTATAGTTCCAAAGGCCAAGATAAAATGTTGTAAAATGCCGGCTGTTCCTGTAAGTTAAAATCTTTTTGGGCAACTGTCAGAAGTCGTGTCCTAAGTAATAGATAAACTTTGTGATTATCTGAAAAGCAGGAATAGCGGTGAGGTTTTTAACTGGTTGAGGGAATTGCATTCACTATAAGAACCCTGAAGCTTACACACCACGTCTGGTTTCTTTACCGAAGCAAGGAATTTGGAGTAAACAGCAAATGTTTATAAACGGGTCAAATTAATCCCAAGTGTAATATGGTCGAAGACATAATTTTTAGAAACCCAGCGCTGCCGGCACGCTGTTGTCACCGCGCGCAGCAGAGCTTTTTTCCTTTCTGCTGCCCGTTCTCACCTTTTGTAACGCCGCCAGCTTTGTTCTAGGGCCACGCTACAACTCTTACTGAACCTGGAATAAATGGCAAGCAATTGAACTGGTCTTAGTCTGAAGTCTACCGAGGGGGGGGTTTAAGAAAGGAGGCTTTGCTGCTGCTGTTACCGTGCCCGTGCAATTGCAGGTGTGGTGTTATTTTGAGCCTGAAGAGGGCCAGAAACTCTGACAGATACACAGAAGATGCTTTTCCAGCGTTTTGACAGGCTTTAATTTTTTTTTTTTTTCCTAACTGATATGATGTTTAATAAGGAAAGGGAAGGAACCCAGAGACTTAAGGAAGAAATTGATTACCTATAAAGCAATACAGCGGCAGGTTGTTGCCTAGCACAACAGGGCAGTGCTCTGTCAGCAATATATCCTAAAGAGTTTAAGTATTCGCTGTCTCTGCAAACAGTCCGTGGTGCTCTTCCTCGGGTTATGACTATATCTCTGTGTCTGCTGTGGTGGTGGTTCAGGTGATTCTCAAATCTTCAGTAAAATAAAGCACGATAATTGTACCCCTTGGTTAAATTAAAGCCATGATATCCACTCCTAAGACTTGCAATAATCAGATATGCAAGCTGTTGGTTTGTATGTCCTATTGATTTAATATGCTTCTAATCAGTACATAAAGCTATAGGCCTGCAGTGTTAATTTTTCATATGCTTACAAAGTACCCTTTGATTTTCTGTCACGCGTTAATTACAGCGTTTTGCCATTAAATAGGAAGCTTTGTGTAAACTAATTACTAGGTAATCATTGTCTACCGCAAGCGTGCTGTTTGTACCTTTTATTTTATTCTAAAAATGCACAGATCTCGCAGTCTGGAACCACTATACCTTCCAGCCATTAGCTCTCACTAATTCATAGCATTATTGTGTTAAGATTGTAGGAGTTGTAATTGTTGTGGTATCAGTGCTGTTAATTACCGGAGTAAACAGTTGAAATGGTGCCAAGGTCTATTGTACAAGGCAGAGGAAAGGAGGTTTAAATGTTACTTCCACCATCTGGGGACTGGAGTAGAGGCAAATGCTAGAAAACAGCAGTGAGGCAATATCAGAACTTCAGCTCCAGGGTTTTAGGCCATATGGATCCAGAATATTTTGAATCAATTGAATTTAAGTGCCAGTTTGTAGCAATAACAGTGTGGAAGGAGAGGATAAAGCAAGAGCACTAAAGAAATCTGAAATCCGTTAATGTTATCGCATCCAATAAAATGCCTGCTTGGATTATTTTAAAAATGTTTATTTTGCTAAAATCCAAAAAGTAACACATAGGCAGCTCTAAGAATAAAAGAAGTTTAACTGTGTGTTGCTTGTGGAACACAATGCAGGTTTTGTCTGACGATTCCTTTAGCATTACAGCTCAGCGATTTAGATAAAATTCCTGGGAAGTGACTGTGGATGATCTAGACGGTGTCTCTTTTCTCTTTGAAATCACATTTTTGGAATTAGAGTCCTTTCTTTAGAAATACAAGCCAGTAAGGGGAGCGGCAAAAGGGAACAAAATTGATAGAGACTGAAATAGAGAAAAAGACATTAATTAGGAAAATAATATTAATCTGAGGGCTTCTGAATTGGTTGTGCATTTGCAGAGATCTCATTAAAATACAGAAAAGGCGCACGCAAGTATTCCTTATTTTATATGAGGATCCACATCTCAATGTCCTGAACTTAACAATGCTGCATTCGAAATAAACATACGATTATTTTTAAAGATCAGGACCCGTTATGTTACATTTTCTTCACTCCGAAGGTAGATGTGGGGAACCTTGAAAGACGAAGGCTGCAGCCTCACAACAGACATGCTTTTATGCATAAAATAGCAATGCACGTGGAGTATTTTTTTTTTTTTTAAGAAGCGAACTCTTTAATAAAATTGCCCTGATCTCTAATTAGCATGCTGTGCATAAACATGCAGAATTCTTTGACAAGCTCATTGAGCTTTCAGGATCCTCTTTTTGTCTGCTTTTTGGTAGCGCAGGCGGTAGTGGTTTTACATTTGATTTCCCCGCATGTATTGTTTTTCCGAGATGACATCTACGAAAAGAGATCTCGCAGCATATTGCTGTTGCCAGTTTAGGAGTGTTCGGAGGAAATAGAAAGGATCTCTCTTTCTAAACAATCCTGGTTTATTTATTTTTTATTGGTCTGTTAGCAGATGTTGAAGTGGTGCAGGGCACAATGTAAACATGTGCTTTGCAATGGAAGTAGCGAACTATACAATGAAACAAGCGACTGGGAGGGGTTTTTTGGACTAGGCCGGTGGGTTTTTTTGCTTTTTATTTTGTGTGTGTGTATAGAGTTGAATTTAGAATGAAAAGAAGTGCTTGATCTTTATATATTGAAATCCTGAGCGTGCAGAGTGACAGCATGAGCCAGAAGAGAAAACCATGGCCCCATGTGGTGTGAAGAAAGGAACAGCAGTTTAAGTGCTGGAAAGTTGAAAGAGAACTAACCTTCTTGTTCTTGTAGTCAAGGAAAGTGGCTGTTTTGTGCTTTTGTATTGAAGCATAGCATATGTGCCTCAGTTTGACAAAAAGCCTCTTGAGTCAAAGCAACCCTAGTCCTGTGTGCTGATCCAAAGCGAAGGCCATGATAATGAGGGACGGGCTCTCAGGAAGCAGCCAGTAGATAATACTCCATAAGTGGAGAATTCTGTGCGCTGTTTTCACCATTCTACTTAATGCAAGTCGCAGCCACGGCGAATCGCTTGCCATGCAGCTGAAATGGGCCATTAGCTACCAGGGAAAATTGTCTTTGCTACTTTCGGCAGATGGAGCAAATATTTTACAAAGCAATTTTACATACGAAAAACATTTGTGTTACTTGGTAATGATGGCTGTTTTACATGATGTTACCTTCTATCAGAACATACTTTTCCAGCTCGTGGAAGGCGAAATTGGCACTTTTTAATTTTAAAATTTGCAGTTAGCAATTAAATGCCTGGGCTTTAAATCAAGTTGCAAACTTTAAGCAGATAGGGTATTCAGTGTATCCCTTCCAAAAACATTTCTGTTTCTATAAACCTCTCAGATTGTTTTGTGCACGGCAGTAGATTGTGGTTCTGGCCAGCGTGCACCTGTCTGAACCAGAAAAAATGTCGAATCGCTTTAATTTGCAAAATAGGAAATAATGAAAGTTATTCGGATGGTCAGACAGGAGTCGCTGGCCTCTTCCAGTATAACCACGTTTGCTGGTTTCGCTGGGAACATAAGGATAAGCCGGGCTGGACCGATTCACGTCAAAGCAGCTGGAATAAGTTATCACAGCTCTGCTGATCGCCACATAAAGGATATAGTGTATAAATGGTACGAGTTGTCACAGTGCCACTGAAGTGGCATAAATTGCCGTAGCTTCATTGACTTCAGCAGAGATGTGGTGGTTTGTATTGCTGAGGATCTCTCTGCTGATTTTATTCTTCTCTGGCCCAGTCAGCTTTACTTATTTGGAGTTACTTTCTTCACTCTATTTGCTTGCAAGGTCTAAATAATTTCCTTTCAATTTGATTTTTAGCTAAAAGGCCCGAAGTCTTTCTCATGCATTCTGCTCTGCAGCTTTTTTCTGTCCCCAGGTCTTTCTTCCTATCTTGAAGTCTATTTCTTCTTTCTATTTATTTACTTACCTTCTCAACAGGCTTTTCGTTGCTGACTGATCTGTCTTGAGTAGATTTCCTACCAGTGCCTTCAACATCTTCCACATTTGGTCCTAATTTTTTGTTGCAACTGCTGTTCTAAGAAAGCCTTTCAAAATACAGCTTGCAGAAAGGGTGAGAAATTATTTTATATTTAGGGAGGGGAAAAGGTGTAATGTTCTGCCATGCTTATTCCTTGTTATGAAAGGGTGCAAGACAGATTTGGATAGATTTAAAGATTTCTATGTGACGTAAAGAGTATTTGGGCGGCTTCTTTTTTTTTTGCTGGTACTAAGAAACATCAGCTGAAAGATTTGACCAAATGCTCCCTGTTTCCGTTGAGCCTATGATTCTGGACTGGTTTTGGGCCACATCAGGAGAATGAAACATTGGTAAGCTCTGCTGGAGATACCGTCCAATTTGCATGAAATCAGCCTACCGAGCAGTGATCCTTTTAAAAGGTTTGACTTCATGAGTGAATGTTGGATCTGGGCTTGAATTCGCCTACTAAAACTCCCTATAGTCAGGATTATTGCCTTTTTAGAGCTTATAGTTGAAAAAAACCCAAACAACTTCAACCAGAATTCCAGTGCTGATCCTTAAAAAGCGGTTGCCCGACTCCCTTCTGCAAACAAACACGTTGATTATCGAGGCATTACCTGTTACCTCAGGTTGGATCTCACAAGAACATTTTTCAGATTTTCTTGAATTAGTTAATTCTTTAAAAGCCCCCATCTTCTCCCTTTCTAAGGCGACTGGTTTTGATGCACACCTCCTTCCCAGCCAGCGCGTCCTGAGGGTGCTTTGGACCGCAAGATGCTCCTGAGCCAGGCACTGCCCGTCCGCATTGCCCCAACAGACGTTCTGAGTTCAGCCTGGGCTCGAGTCCCCTTCAGACGCTTTTTGCTCTCGTTTAAGCAAGCGACACTGGGTCTGTCGAGGAAGTCTTGCCTGTCTAACGTCCATCCTATGGCGAGAAAGTAGCAGCATGTGACGTTGCCGTACGTATAGGTGAGCTGAACGGAGACTCTGTGTCTCACCACCTTTGTGAGCCAGGTAAGCGTGCCCTTCGGACACTTCGGAGTTTGGAAGCTCTGCTTGATTGTGCACTGAGTTTAGGGAGCTTGCTTTCACGCTTGTGTGTGATCCTCGAAAACAGCTCTGTCTGAAAGGAGGTGCTGCTGTCCCCAGCGCTCTTCCATGGAGCTGGCGTGGCTGCCCTCGTGTCCCTCAGAATTGTTGCAATGGAGAACTGGTGTTCGCGTGCCCGTAGTTTCATTTTTACTTATACAAGCTTGACCACAGCACTCGCAAATGCTTCTACACCTCCAGCAGGGATTATTGGGGTTTTTCCCCCGTAATTTACCAAAAGCTTTCAGGCAGCTGTCGCTTACCTCTTCTTTTGTTTGGTTGGTATTTCTGTTTAAACGGCACCGTACCCAAAGTCATTAGATCTCAGGGAGGAGACTCAGTGTGACAGAGGGATCGCTGACCGCACTGACAGATGCCAACCGGTTTGTAGGTCAGCAACTCCATGGCATCCATCACGGCTCACACCCTCTCTCCAAAGCTGCCTTGATTTTCACTGCGCAACAAACCACCTGATCTTGTGACTTCTTGGCTTCGCAATATTTCAGCACAAATACAAACCAGGACAAGGCCCGCTGATACTTGCTCGCTGCTCTGTTGTTTTAGTCAGCTGGGCTATCCAAAATCCTCCATTCCTCCTGACAGATTTTAAGGAAACGAGCAGCGTAAGACCGGAATCTGGGTAAATTCTGAACTTAGATCTTGTGTTTTATGTGGTCCTTTGTTTTTGCCATCAGGTTAAGGTGGTGCTGCTTAGTATATTGTTATACTGACTGAGCCAATTTTTTAGCATTTCTTTCTGAGATATTTGAAGTCAACAACATATTTTTCTCTTTAGTGTACGACAGGAACCCACATAGGTCAGATTAGTGTCATTATCTAAGCACCTCAATATCTTTAAGGCATTTTTTTTTTCTCAATTCCACGCGAGGCAGGGACAGCAATTGTCTCCCTTTCATGGCTGGACAGCTGAGACACGCAGAAAATCACTTTCCTGAAGCCTCAGGCAGACTGCATTCAGGAACAAGATGTATCCAGGTCTCCTATACACAAAGTTGATCCCTGAATCATTGGCCCATCCTCCGTCTCATTCTGGTAGTGTCACAGTAAGCTGATTCTGAATACGTATGTTTGATTACATCATGTAATGCGCTTCATGACAAAGCCCATCTCTTCAAACTGACTGTTTTCTGGGTTTCTTTCCTATTCTTTGATGTTCGCCGTGAGGTTTTATCATGTTCCTCCAGAGCTCAAGATAATACGATTGTGGCTTAGGACGTCGCCAAGATCAGAGGACGGTTGGTCATCTTCTGAAGCACGGGATGCTGAAGAGAGAGGATGTAAAACAGAAGCAAAGAGACCCAGGGGAAGCAGGCGAATGCTTATGAGGCAGCAAGAAAAGGAGCCTGAAGCAATAGAGTCAGGGTCTTTGCACTTTATATGCTTGTGTACTTCTGGGAGGGTTTTGCACAGTAAAAGCAATGCAGTTTCTGTATTTAATGGGGTGGTTTTGTGTGTGTGTTAATACAGTAAAGAATTTGAAACTAGGAAGAAGCTGGTTTCTCTCCCACGGTATGACTAATCACATTCCGCCAACGACAGGAGCCCAAATACACTTGTGAATTTACGTTACAGATTGGAGAGTGTGAAAGGCTGTTGCCCGCTTCAGAAACGCTTTTGGTTGATTTTTCCTCCTTTTTTCTTTTTTTTGTAACTAAGGGGTGTTTGCGTTGATAGAACAGCTTGAACACAGAATCAGTAAAACTATTTCTGGCATATGTGACTATTTCAATACGCTCAGTTTCAAAATATAAACAATGTAGAAGTTATTGACTGCTGGTATTGATCCCTAAGCAGTTACCAAGTGCTTAGCATTTTCAGTTGCCAGATCAAATTATTGATATAAATTATAATGAAATGGATGCTCTGCTGAAGGGCGGGGGGGGGGGGATTGTCTTTCGGAGGAGGACAGCTTTCAATAGGAGGGAAGAGTAGTAAGTAGAAAAATTAAAAAAGGCTTCCTGACTGTGGGTAAACAGTAACCACATTTTTTTTTTTTTTTTTTTTGCCTGTTGGAGGCCTGGTTTTTAATCACCCCACAAGCAGTTTTCATTTCTGTAGTAAAATTGCTTGTGGTTCTATTTAATTTGTTTCTGCAGGAGCCAGCTTTGGTGAAGATCTCCCAGGAGCTGCCGGGCCTTTTAGCACAGCACGTACAGCCAGTCAATGAGAAACGATTCCCTACATGGGAAAAATTCCTCCAAACATTTCTTAGTCAAGGTAAATAAGACTGCAAAGTCGCTGTTAAGTGTTATAAGGAGTAATTATACCATATTGTATGCCATATTCTTGTTAATCTTGGGCCCATTTAAATAGTTATTTCCTTTTATTTTTCCATTATGCTTCAAATGTTCATTTGCGAATGAATTACAGGCAACTACTCTATCATTCATATGTCCAAGCTTTTAACCTATATTAATCCTAGATTACCTTTCTCACGTGATTCTGAACCAATAAGCACCAACTCCTCAATCCTGGGTTACTGTACTAAGGCTGTCACACTTGCCAAAGGGCTTTAGGGAAGGCTAGCATGCGAGTTTGCACGTGGGTAAATGTGAGAACGTTTCATCTTTGTGAGGTGTTGGTGAGCAAACATCTGTGAGACTCGCTTCTCCAGCCCGTAGGACCGTGAACTCTGGATGCTACGTACGTACATCGCATGGAGTCAGACGTGCTGCTCGTAACCTTTAACAGTTTGGAGAAGAGCTGAGCTTTCTCGCTCCCCAATTTTTGCCTTCCAGGCAGGCGCTGTTGCCCCGAGGATCAGTCACGCGATGCCGTATCGTCCCTTACGTTGCGTTGGCACAGACTCCTCGTTAGACCGTGGCCATGCTCTTTCTTGCCCTCCAACCAAAGGGAGATGAACAAGTTCCAAGCTGGATGGTTTTGTTCGTGTGATGCCGAGTCCTCAGCAGGGCTCCATGCATTAAACCCAGTCACAGCACCTTCAGATCGAAGCTGGTGAGCACCCAGCTGGCCTCGAGCTCGGAAGTGAGCCCGTGGTTGTCTGTAAGAGGCAGCGCAGCTCAAACCCTTGTGTAATCACTGCAGATCAGGGTATCTGAGAGTGGGCTTTGCACAGGCGTGCTAACATCCTATATTTGTACGCCAAATTTTGGACAGGAGTTTGTGGTTGGGTAGTGTATTTCTATAGCAATTCTGCCCTGCCGTCAGTTTGTATTATATATAACAGATATATGTTTCATACGTTTCTTCATCTGTGGGAGAGACAAGGATGATTCAAAGCTTTGCAAGTGTTTTTTTGAAAATAGTGCCAGTTAACATATACAGTACCAAATTTTATTACATATTAGTTAATCCTATCTAAATGACTTACGGCATTATACGCAGTAAAAAGACAAATCCAAACGACAACCAGTTTTCTTTGTGATTTTCCTATGGAAAACCATGCTAGAAGTTGTCATCTCCGAGCCTTCCCATCTACCCACCGAGTTCCTCCTGTGGATGAATACCGAAAGGCAGACCACTTGTCTCAGACTATCGTATGGATGGGAATCTCCAAGCTTAGTTCACAGCAGGAGATACCACTCCTCTGAGGTCCTAACCTTGCATTTCACCGCTAGCCTGAGCCTGGCGTTTAGCCAGGCTGTAGGACAGCCCAGGATTCATTCATACCACCCAAGGGCATGCTTCTGCTGTCAGATACGTGATATATCCAGTTTGGAACTGCTTGGGAAGCATCTGCAGCTCAAAAGCCACTGATTGAACTATACAGTGCTACAGTAGATGAGAGATCTTCTTTCTCTTCTGAGAGATTCATGGGTTCTAGCGATACTGCTCACATTACACTTATTTACTTGCTGTATCTCCATAGCAGTCCTCGCTGCGATGTCTGAGCACAATAGGAGCTGGATGGTTTCAGTCTGTGCACGCTGAAGAGCATCACATGTGAATTTGATTACTAGCTTAACAGCTAATTCATTTCTTACTAGGTGGTGTGATAGAAGCCTTCCCGCTCTCGGAAAATGTCACAAACCTTACAGTGGATATGCTGATAGAGCCAACAGGCAAGATAAAAATAGTGTCATCTGGAGACCAGCTCCATGCTGACGGTCCTTTGCGATCATCTGGCACTACCATTCCACAACGTTCTGTTGATCCAGCAGTTCTTAATTCCCTCTGCTTAAAAATTGGCGAAACCTGTAAATCTAAAGGGGTGCTTGGTTACTTCTCAGTTGATTTTGTGACTTTCATCCACCCACAAACGATGGAGCGGCAGGTGAGTGGGGCGGGTACGTTATTTCATGCTGTCCCCCTTGGATCAAACAATGTCTGCTTTCCTACTCCATTCCAACAGAGAGCAGGAGAAAGGTTTGCCCTTTGGACCAAACTTTATTTCTGAGCCGTGAGGCACGTGGAGGGAGGGAAAGCACGTGGCTGTTCTGACAATAGCATAAAATTTAGACCTGATCTGCCAAGTGGACCTGAGGAAACTTCTTTATCAGGCTGAAGAGTAACGAACCAACCATGCCTGTAGGGCTGCTGTCAAAGCTCAGCGATAAGAAAGTAATATTTTAATTTTTTCTAATGACCTTTTTTCCCCTAAAATAAGTGCGTTCTGCATTAAGCAGATTACAGACAGTGGTCTTATGGCCAAGATATTTAGATGATTTTCGTTTCAACATGTTCTGAATCTCTTGTATTTGGCTCTGTAAAAATAATTACAGGGATTATTGTACTCTTTTGAGTAAACCAGTGTCTAAGAATGCAGATCTGCGGTTTGAGGATGAATCTCAGCAAGAGGGGATAATTTCTTCCAGCAAATAGGATGGTAGCGATGAACAATTTGGTTTACATCGTAATGGCTAATTTGAGTAGAAAGAGGTAACGGAAAGCAGTCCAGTTACCGTGTCTCAAGAAGTTACAGCCCTGGGTCAGGAGTTCCTGACTCTTAGCTCGCACAGAACAGCTGCCCGTGGGATATCAGTTCATTGTGAATGAAAAGGAAAACCCCCTCATTCGAACCACTTGTTCGGCTTTTAGAATGTCTGGGAGAAGAATTTACTGCGAGAAGGATCGGTGCGATCTCACACCCGGCTAGAAAATTATCCCCCGGTGTCAAAATGCAGGCTGAGGTCCACGGGTGGCACAGGAGAGTGCATATGATTAAAAAATATCGATGGGGGGGCTGAAAAGCACCTGCATTCCTTCCCAGGCGTAGGGGCCCGGGAGCAACGGGTGCAGTGCCTGAGGGGCAGCGGCTTCTCAAAACGTGCTCACGGTTTCGCGTGAATGTTCCCGTGGAATTCGCTCTGTAGATCCGTGTCCGAACGAGCCGTCACCTTCTGCCTAGGGTGCACCCGACTAGGAGTTGGTTTGCTTTCGAGTATTGCAGAATATTTGAACAGAAGAGCAGCGGATCTGGGTACTGTGTGATGCGTTACGGGATTGAGTTTTACAATAGCGTCTGACAGTCTATCGCACCCCCTCCGGTCCCGAAAACCTCATACGGTGGTGGGCATGCTAACTGCAGGCGCTCGTGTGGGGAGAGATGGGTGGCCTTTTGGGGAGTCAAGGTTGAAGAAGACAACCTTTTAAATAATGATATTCTAAGGCTAACTCCTGGAATTACCTAGAAAGGAAAATGCTGCGAGGAAGCCAGTGCAGTTGTGGAGTGGTGGAGCACTGTGTGACTTACACCAGGCATAACTGAGCCGAATGGAAGGGACTAAAGAAATGTTTCCTCACGGAGTCCTGCCCGGGAGAGTTTTTCATGTAGATGAGTAATGGGGTCTTTTTAAAAATCAGACCCACTCAAGTGCCCCTGCTCCTCCCTGCCAGAGTTTACAAGCCTATCAGCAAGACCTCATAGTCAGCGGTATCAGAACTTTTGATGACATAAAAAGTAACATAATAAATCAAGACAGCAAAAGGGTATCGACTCCAGAATCTGCTGCTGCCTGTGATGGATGGCGGGGAAGCAGAGGAGGGGTAGCTGCCATCCCTTACAATGCATAACTGAACTCTCAGATCTCGTAAGACGATGGAAGATACTGCCCCAACACACGCTGCCTTCAGTGCCAAGGAGCAAATAGGTAAGAGAATGGATTTAAGGAAGCAATTTAATTCCTGGCACGAATGTGGATAATCAGCCTTGA
Organism: Leptosomus discolor; assembly: GCF_034619465.1. Taxonomy (NCBI): domain Eukaryota; kingdom Metazoa; phylum Chordata; class Aves; order Leptosomiformes; family Leptosomidae; genus Leptosomus; species Leptosomus discolor. The sequence goes on along the minus strand of NC_141401.1, from coordinate 2,126,786 downwards.
TCATAGTTTGTAACAATAATCTCCATGTTTCTATGCTAGAGTAACCTGGCATTTGTGTTATTCATAAAATCAGATTTTGTTGTCACAACATAATCCATAAAATTCTTTCACCAGTGAGCCACTGTGAAACCAAAATGAAGGCTGTTGTTGAATGCTGTGTTATGTTTTAAAATAAAAACACTTCCATGAGCCTCAAAACAGTGAAGCCAGGCTTCCCGTAGATTTGTGCCTTGTTCCCATGTGTTCTCCAGCTGAAGTCACTCTGCTGCCTTTCCCGTTGTAAGGTCACTAGAAAGGTCTCTTTCCTCTGTCCACTTACTTTAGGAATCTCGTGGGAGTTTAATATATTTGACATTTTTACCTTCTTCCAAATTTGGTTGATATTGGCCAATAGGATTGTGATGGCAGGTGTACAAACCTAAAGCACGAGGCCAGACTGAAATAAAACGAAATGAAGTAAAATCCGGGTGAAGAGACTGAGCGTTCGGCGTGCTGGTAGTAGCCTTGTGTTTGAAAACTAAAGAAAATGAGGTAAATTTTAGAGAATATAAAATCCTTATTGTTAGTGGTGAATAGTATAGTTGAGCTTGCTGGGTACAACTATACAAATTCAAAATTAGCATATGGATAGAGACGCTAATTCAAGATCTTAGCATCGAGTCTCAATTATTTCTTGTTTTTCCAATGCAGCTCCTTGGTTTTTTGCTCTTCTGACATTGTTTCCTTCTACAATCTTCAGTTAGGACCCTCACCGTTGAAGAAGTGTTTAACTGCAGAAGGGAACATACCTGTGTGTAATGGGATAGGCGGGTAGTACGGGTGGGCTTTCAGGCGGTGCCGCGGCTCTGTGCCCTCCAGTCCTTTTGGGTGGCTGTTTCTCCTACGCGTCTGAAAATCACAGCTTGTACGGTGTGAGAAAAGGCTTCAGACCCAGGGCTTGTGTTTAAACCCAACGAGTTAGCATATGGTATCTATTGGCAAAAGCTGGCCCTTTGGCAGTGCTGTGATAATTCTATTCCATTTTAAGCTCAGAGAAGGCTTAAAAGCAGGCTTTTGGTAACGGATAGCGCTGTAGGGTGACCGTGGTAACCCAGAGAATCGGAATAATGGTAGCTTTGAAATACAGATCACAGTTACATTGGACTCCCAAAATGTATTTACACAGGCACTGTAATTAGAACTGCGGATAAGCCATATTGGACAACTTCCACGTAAAGTTGCTTTAAAAAGATTAAGGGATGACGTTCTCGCCCGCTGAAGTCAGTGGGAGTTTTGCCAATTGCTTCACTCGAGGCAGGAGTTCACCGAAATACCAAAATCCTTCCTAGACTATTAAGGTTGAGACGTTTCCTGGCATGAACAAGGACATATTAAAACAGTCAGTGTTTCTTGTGGCCTCTTATTATTCCTGTCTGTTCTGGCTTGGTTTTCTTCCCTTGTTTCCAATTGATTCTACCTTAGTATTTCTTATCTTTGTCAGCATGTACCACAACTTTAACATTATTTAAGCACAGGTTTTTAAATTTAACTAGATGTAAAGGCAATTAATGATGCCATCTGTCTTGGGAGAGAGAGATTACATGAAAGATTGTATTCCTGAAAGCACTATTTTTTTTGGCAAACAAGAAATCCTATTAGACTCTCGGAACATTTGCTCACTAATTTCAGAAGGGCCTACTTTAATGCAGTAGCTGAAAGGCTCAGATACATTTCCTGGAAGTACAGTATACTTGGGCATTCTTTCAAAGTTATATTTTACAGAAAATATCAACCGATACATGATATTTTCAGTAAAACTAAAAATTAAATATCTCATTGAGCATCTGTTACCAATACAGTCTGAGTATTTAAATACTTAAAAATCCCTGAGACGTTCATGAAGTTATATGCTGCATAAATACAACTCTTTAAGAAATGTGAAGGGCCGAATAAGAGGAGACAGATTTCCGCCTTTGCGGACTGAGCAGCTGGATGCTGCAATCTGTGTCTTCACATGGGCGCCCCACTCGTGTCAAGGGGACTTCAGAGCCAAGAAACACGTGTGCTTTGAGTTCCAGGCTCTTCACCTGAAAGCCTTTAAACCTGTATGTCATAAGCATAAAATTAGTTTTGATTTGAACAACGGGATATTGCTGAAAGATTGCTACTGCTAGCGAGTATTTCCCTTCAGCGTGCTCTTGTCACGTTGCTTCGGTAGCAAAGAGACTCTGCGGGACGGAGAAGGAACGATGCACGTCTGTCAAACACACAGGCCAGCGGGAAGCCAGAGTGAGTGTAGAAATGAGAACGTAATCTCTGTCTGGGCACTGTAGAGCTTTGTGCCCGTCACAGGCACAGCGATATCTTTACTCCCTGGCAGCCTACGCTGACCAAAAGGCCACGAGAGGGTTGGCGAAGGTGCCCGGGGGATTGTGCATCGGCTGTGAGCACCCTGGCAGGGTCCTGAGGGGCAGAGAACGCTGGGGACTTGGCACAGTTCTCTCTGCCTCGGAAATCTTATTTCTGTTTCGGTTATAAGCATCTGGGATTTCATCCCAAGGGAAAGGGAGAGGGAGACACGCAGTTTTCAGTGTCTTGGGAGAAAGGGGAGGAGAAGAATTCGGTGTGTAACTTGGGCTGCATCGCTTCTGGTTCCCACTCTGTTTTCCAAGACTGATCTGTAAGAGCAAGGCCTTGACCCTTCGAAGTGAAGTCTTGCGCGGTATTGACTGAACGCAGCTCAGATCCCAGCTTGTCAAGGAGCTGCACCTAAATAAGTGCATTTAATTGAGTGAGACTGCTTGAATGCATGAACTCCCTTACATCCATAGATCTGTGGGCAGATAACTTGGAGAAGCAGGGTCATAAGTCACCTTTTTCGTTGGTCCGATAGCTTACACAGCCCCCCACCTTTTGCAGCGGTAGTGAGAGAACACCGGATTCAACGGTGCAGTTTGGGCACAGAGGAAAGGATGAGGCAGAACATACCAAAAGGACAATTACGGAGCTGGGAAGGTTCAGGTATTCTCCCTCCGTTCCAGTCCGGTAGCTTAAAAAGCCCCTGAGGAGGATGGCTTCAGGGCTGCCAGGCAGCATCGGCTGTGCAGGCAGGTCTGGCCTTGGGAAGAGCAGGGTGCAGATGTCCCTGAAGCCCACGGATCAGCTCCGCTGTTACCGCTCAGTTAACGCTCTGCGGGACGCTTTCGGTGGGATCCGTTCTTCTGTGTTCACACACGCATCTTCAGATTTCTCCAGAGAGAACATCGCATTTTCTATGGGTCGTTTTCAACCAAGAGCCACAGTGTTTTCATTAACCATCTTCCGATCTTATAGTCAGCAGGGTAGAGGTTAGGGCAGTTCTAGGGCTCTCAAATGTCAGGTTTTGGGCCAGCACCAGACCATCCCAGCAGCTGCCACGAGATGGCAGCCGGATAAGATCCTGCCTGCAATTGCTGGTGAAATAACCAATTCTATTGCGAATTTTAAAAGTCATAAAAGAAGCTCTTGTTCCAACACCCAAGTTGCATTAATATTTTACTAATTGACATTTTTACCGTGTCATTCAAGCACTTCTTTAAAAATAGCAGGCGTGCTCTTTACAATAACGCAGACATCAATACTAGATGCAGATAGAACAGTTAAACTGGAGAAAGAAAAGCTATAATTTAGTAACTCTTTGAGGATTTATGTTTCCTGCCCTTCTCAAGTTTACGTTTTAAAGCTGAAGCATTTTAATGGCAGTTGTAAAGAATGACACTGTAATTGTGACTTTATTCCCTTGAGATGCCTTCACCGTGAAGCGCAGGCTCTTCAGCTGTGCACGCTGAAGGAGGGCGTCTCCTGGCAGCACTTGGCAGCCTGGGTGAAAGGGAGCCATTCCAGACTCCATCGTATTTCCTTGGACCAACAGCCAGTACGTCTTGCAGGATGTATTTCTAAGGGGTTTTTTTGTTTGTTTCCAGTGGTGGGATTCTGGAAAGTCCTAGTCTGTGCTTTGCTTAGCTTAATCTAAAACCACTCTTAAGACTAGCTAAAACCTTAACTACTGCCTCTACTTTTTTTTTAAATCATAAGTCATAATGAAACCCCAAACCTGATTATCTCTGAACTTTCATTTGTTGTTTGAAAATCAAGTATCAGTTCTAGACTTCACAAGGGAGCTCTCTTCCAGTTTAATTTCTGACCACATAAGTGTCCTCAAAGTCCCCAAATCTCAAGTGAAAGCTCCTTATGGTTCTGTGATTTTGCCATGCAATCCTGTCAGGACGTGACACCTGCCATCGCAAACACCTATGACTGCACACGTGCTCGTATTGTAAATGCTCAGAAGATGAGGATGGACTCCAGTAACAGGTATTTGTTAATCTGTGTGGTTGTATCATTCTTTGTCTTTAGTTAAACTTGACCTTTGCACAGGCCGCCTTCGAACAGCTCCTGGTTTACTGGAGGGCAGGATAATTTATCTGGTTATTAACTGCCTGACCTCCACAGACATTGCTTTATAGACTATGGGAATATATCCATAAAATTTAAAAACAAACAAACAAACCAAAACCCACCAAACCCCACGAAACACCAGAGCTGAGATTTTCAAGGCACTCTAGAAGCTTTTGACACCCATTTTATGTTACTTCCAAGGAAAACCTGTTGCAATCCAACAGAAGCTACTAGAGAGCTGAACCGAAATGAACTTTCTAGCCACCTACGAGAACAGCCCGAAATAATAAGTAGGTCTGATGGTTCGTTTGTTCTGCCTGTGCTGGGAGCTCTGTGGAGCTGTTAAAGTGTTTTGAAGATTATCTGCCACAAAGGTGGAGTTGGGTTGATGTTTCTAAGAAAAGTTTTCATTCATTTTGGGTGGTGGTTTGTTGGTTTGGGTTGTTGTTTTTTTTTTAATAGGCTGCAGGAACAGTTGCTATTCTATGTCCTGAGACAAAGCGAAAAGCCTTTAATTGATTTCAGGAGGCTCGTGTTTCTGCGCGTAGGTTTTTCTTCAGCCAGTGCCGCAGATAGAAATGTCACATCCCGATTGTTTTAGTGGGAGGATGCTCCTCCCTTTGAAAGAGGAACCGTGCTGGAGAGCAGCGTTCCTTGCTCCGCTGTAAAGCTAGGCATTGCTGGGGACTGTATCGGGGTCTGTTCTTCGCTGCTTTTAGCTGGTGCTGTGTCGTTTTTCTTTAGAGCTCAGGTAGTGCCACTCTTACCTTTCCCCCCCGACTCCTGCATCGGTTTCCACCGTTTCGACATCTCACAGTTTTCAAAGGCATCTATAGTGGGACCCTGCCTGAGCTGCTCCCGGTTACGAGTGGTAGTGTCAAGAACGATGAGTGCCCCGTTAGTTGCCACGTACAATCTAGCGCTAAAAACTACGCAGGGGCCCAAAGAATACGTGGGCGAAGCCTTCGATGCAGTCCCAGCGCTGGTGGGGAGCCGCGCTGGAGGTCTGCCCACGGCACTCCTTCCTCCTCGCGCGGTGCCGCCGAGCTGCTGGAGGAGCTGCCCGTGGAGCCAGCTCTGCTGGGACAGTCTCCGTCATCCTTCACAGAGACCGTTCTCTCAGTTGAAGAGTCGTGTCTCCATTTGGGGGGACTGCTGCCACCCCTAGTCCTGCTGCTTTCTTCTCCCCCACGCCCTCTCTTCTGTGCCTGCCTCTTTGCTCGCACGCTGCTTCGTTGAGGCCGCCCGGCAGCATCAGGAGCGCAGAACTGGACGGAGCAGCCATGCCGGGAGCTTCCTGTGCTCTGACGGTTTAACGTGGGAAAAGAAGCAGAAGAGAGAGCAATAGGTGTGTCTAAACTATATTGCCCACATGGGTCACATACACGTGACGTGTAGCTCTTCTTGCTCTCCCATTAGGTGTTTTTCTCAGTTCCTGGTGTTCTCCGTACCTGCTGCTGGCGGCAGCCCCAGCCGTACTGATTTCCCTTAGTTCTCTGTGTGCCAACGAGCACGTTCAAAGCGGCGGAAAGACGTGATCGTAGCATGAGCACGGTAGCATCTTCACAGGACATGAGAAGTCATCAACTATGGAGTCCACCAAATGAGAATCCTTCAGACACGCATATAAAGGGTTCTGGTGCTCTTTTCTTTGTTTGTTACAATTAATTTTACGTCATTACACTCAGGGGACGCCTGCTGTCTCCGGTATGGTCAACGTGTGCTTGGTATGATATCATGAGCTACCCCTTTCCAATTGGGAACATATATATTGATAGATTACTGGTGAAAGGTGTCTGAGGGATAGAGCCAGCGCACAGCTCTCCGCTGCCTGCTTCCAGAATAAAAGCACTACAGGCAGCTGCATAGCTGTTGTCTTCACACGGCTCCGCCAGGCAGGCGCAGGCCTGCTGGACTTCCATCCTTGCTCAGAACTACCCAAAATGCGGCCTGTTATTGACTGCTCTAATTTTGCAAAGAGCACTTGTGGCCTTCAGGAACTGGAATGGGACGTAGAAAGGGTTCCATTGAAGAATTCAGTCAGTGCGTCGCTAATGATCTGGCCAGCATTTGAACTAATAAAACGGGAAAAAAATTATCCATGAAAATAATGTTAGACCCATTGCCCAGGCCTGTTGTCTTTCCTGTTTCTGCAGCAGTACAAAGGGCACTTCTGGCTTTCCATGGCAAAAGGGAATCCCCTGCTAGGATAAGGCCGGAATCTTATGCCATCTGATCCTTCTTCCTTTCTCCCCACATTAGGGATGTTCTGGGACACATCCAGGGCAGAAAGGGACGTGGCCGCAGTGGAGTGTTCTCTGACAATCCTGAGCCAGGAAAAGAATCCTTGGGGGTGATCCCAGCTGGCACACAGCAATGACCATTTGGCCGCTTTAACTTGCAGTAGAGGTGGTTCAGCCTCGGGCTCAGAATGAAAGGAGGTGGACAGGTGGCTTCCAGCCATGTTTGCCTTCCTCCTCCTTGTGCTGGGGGAGAGCTACACCCTCGATTTTAAAAAAGCAAAAAAACCTGATGACTTTGCCTGTGTAGAAGGTAACTGTGACTGGGGCTTAAGCAGGTGTTTAGAGCCCTCCTTCTGTCCAGGGAGGCAGGGGCGGGGAGGGACACCTTCCTTCACCCCACCACAGGGCTGTCAGTCCACCCTGTTGATCTGAGCCCTTAGTTTTGTAGGCAACGGTACGAGTGTAGTCAGTCCGATGAAACCATGTCTGTAGCAACTACTTGATGCGCAGACTAAGCAGAAACTCCTTAAACTAGCATTTGGTGGGTCTCATGATTTCCAACATGAAACTTGCTCTGATAAAAGCTGCTTCTCCTCTTCCCCGTGTAACAGCCCCTTCCTTGGGCAGAGATGAGGCTGGAGCCATCGCGTGGCGCAGAGATCCAGGAGTGCTGCTGCGCCTCCCCAGAGCGCTGGGAACGTGGCAGCGGGGCGTTAGAGCCAGGCTGGCGTGTGGGGGTTTTGGTCAGATTATGTGAAAAGTAATTAACGGGGCTCTTCTCTATATCTGAAATTAAAACTATGTCACTTGTACATACTTTAGTTACCGACAACGCGGGATTTGTTGAGTAAGTCTTGCAAAACATACGTGCTATCCCACGCTTGGTACAGTTTGTCTGAATCTCTACCAGGGTGTAACGAGTTTGTCTTGCACTAATGGCTGTTTATATTTGCCAGGCTGCACTTTTTAATGCGTTATCTGCTGTTAAATGCAGCCCTTGCACTTACCCAGACGTGCTACAGTCACAGGGATGCCTTTGCTTAACCTCTGTGACAGGTTTTTCCATCTCGGCCATTTTATGGTCCACCTTCAGTCCAACTTGTCTCCTGCCCCTCTGCTCGGGCATCAACAAAGCTTCCCAAGAGTGCTGGTGAAGACTTTGAGGTTGAAGCAACGCAGGTGCAATATCAGGGTCTGGCTGAAGAGCAACCAGTTCCCTTTGTCTGAGCCAGTGAACAGTCCTTGGATAGCCAAGATTTTCAGTGGTCCCTCGTCCCCTCCTGTAGCCCTGCCATCTCTTTCTGGGGGCAAAGCTTTGACTGAGAATCTAAAATCCAACTCAAACAAGGTTCGAGACACATTGGCTGTCACTGATTTGTTGACAATATTTATGGAAATTAATGTAACGCTTCCACAGCACGTATGGTTTATGATTACTACCCAGCTCATTGAAAAGGTTAGCACATACTGGAAAAGTACAAATCGATATGAAAGTTCCTTCCTGTCTTGCAGAAGTGATGATAAAGAATAAATTATTGAAGAAAATTAAGCATTATAATTGGGGAACATTCCCCTATTACTAAGTAAAGCCAGCCATTAGCATCCAATTTGCATTTTATACCATGCAGCAGGAAATGTTTAAGTTGACAAATAGGATATTTAATACAGCAACAGATACTTGGCAGTTAGATATTAACAACTGTTACTGATGTGATTTATTCACCATTATAAAAAGGGCATTACTATGTGCATACGATTCAGAAATTAACTCCAGTTTACCAAGAGGCCTTGACTGCCTGACCTCTTAATATCCTTATAATGACGCCATTTACCATTCAAAGGCTTATTCAAGTCATTCACTGCTAGATTTGTTTTAGAGGGGTCCACTGTAGGGCAGATATTTGTGTGCGTTACCATTTCTCATTGGCGTAGTAGGCACAAGCATTTTTTAAGTGGGAAAAACTCAGGGGTAAAGCCACGCGCAGGTTACTGGGGGCGCAGGAGCTCGCAGAAGCGATCCGCAATATTTCCTTCTGCTGCACCCTCGGTGCGGACTGGCCTCGCAAATCCTGCCGGACTCTTACGTGCTTTAATGCTCTGAAATCTTGAGGCTTTTCTCGTTGCCTGCAAGGATGTCCTGCACGTGGGTGGGGTGGGACATCTTCCACTGGCAGCCCTATGATTTTACGGTCTGATTTCTGGTGTAGTTACGGGAGCGTCAGTCTGAATTAGCGCCACAAAACAGCGGCGTGAGTGGCAGCAGAACCGCTGCAAGTCGTGTGGCTTTCTGCGCGCCGAGGTATCCGCTGTTCGGGAAAGCCGTGAGCTGCAACGGGACGGGCTTTGCTCAGCCCCTGCGGTGACCGATACGTACCCCTACCCACGGGATTCACGCTCCCCTGCTCCTTTTACTCGGTTTATCTTTGCCTTCTGGAACTTCTCTTTTCTATCCAAAAATATCTATTTGTAACTCAAGGCTGACTTTAGTGAACCTTAATTATTCTTCAGCTGAAAAATGCAGGTGCGACATTTAGCATTTAGATAATTACCTGTTTAATGGGATACAGGCTTTCCAGCTGCTGAGCTCATCCCTCTACTTTTTCTAATTGTTGCTAAAATCTTGGTCGTACAGGTAACTGTTTTGCCCTTAGTCTTTTGGTCTTCTCTCAAAAGTTATTTTTGAAGTTCCTGTTTGGAAGGGGTTTATCGCTGCCAGGGATGCACCAGCACAAGGAAACCATAAGTGTGCGTGCCAACGTGCAAGAGAAGGCCTAGATGTTCCTTTACGAAGCTGCTGCGTTTCACCCTTCTCGTTCTTTTTTGTCTTTAATTTTAATGCACCTGTCTGTGTTCTGATCAGGTGTGGGCAACAGACCTCGACCTTTGCTATAGTGACCAGCTGGCCTGGACTCAGCTCATGTTGTACCTGACAGATGGAACTCTGGATTGTCGCTGTAGCCGCTTTGAAGTATCTCTTGGTTCAAAGAAAATGAAAAGCCAACGTATTCAGCACAAGGAGGCAAAAACTGTAAGCAGTGATTTGGTTGCAATTAAAATTATTAATGGAAACTACCAAAAAGTTAAAATCTGTCCTAGATCACTGTTCTAGAGGAGCTGAGTCTGCGCCCTTCAGACTTTAAACTGCTGCTTTTAGATTTTACAAGGTTAATGAAGTAAACGGATACCATCACGTTAGAAATTAAAGGAAAGGTTCTGGGTGCTTATGGGTACCTGATTATTCATCCTTTGTACTCAGTAATACTTATTATTGTGGTAGTAACTAACTCTAGGTATTTCAGGTAGTTTTCAAGTTGCAAAAAATGTGGTAATTTTTATGTTGCAAGAAAAAGGAAGGAGGTGAAAGCACTGTCCTGACTATGGGAGTAACTTAGAAGTCAAGAAGAAATCTGAGCCTGTGGCTCCTGAGCTCTGGTTTGGGATCTGAAGTCAGAAGCACTGAAGTTCTACCCCAGCTTTGCACTTTCATGCACAAAGCTGAGGGTAAGACAATTGGGGCTACGTCTGCAGGAGGATCTGGACACCTAAATCCCCCCAAGCTCGCACTTCAGTTAAACCCAAATCTTGGCTCTCAGACCCATCATTAAGTTCTGCGCCCATCTAACCGTTCAGCATGAGTTATTCAGTATGAATGATGGACACAGTCATTTGAACAGGAAGAAAACCTCCCAGCGCCCCAACCGAGGTGAGTTCCCTGAGCAGGAATGCGAGTCGTGCTCCCTCCTGTTTAGCTCTCTCTGGACCAGGTACTAAGCCCAAGGGGGTGAGGCAAGAGAGCTGCCACACGAAGCAAGAGAGCTGAGCCCTGAAGTCCCCCGACTCGATCTGTTTTCTATCACCACCTCGATTCATCCGCACTTGGAGGCACGTGCTGTGATCTCCCGTGTGCTCGGCCCTCCGTGGGGGCTGCACCCAAAGCCGAGGGGCTCGGTGTCGCAGGTTTACATCCCGACATGGTGAGTGCTGTGGCACTCGCGTCCTGGGCGGGGGCTCACCTTCCCGCTCTCTGAAAACTCTTGAAGATCATGTCCGTAGTGGTGCCTCACAGGGATGTGGTTTTAAATGAGGTGGAGGTCGTGCAGTGCTTTGAAATCCATGTAAACACGCGGTCGCAGAAGCACGGCTAACAGCTCACTTGGTTATTATGCTGATTTATGATATTAGATCAGTCTTGGTGCAGGATTTACTATGGCCCCGAACCTTCTTCCCTTCCAAAGGGAAGAAAGGCCTTTCGAAAAGTCAGAGAATAAGAAATGTATGTGTACGTACAGATATAAACCAGATGCCATTTTACACATTTTGGCAGAAGATTCACAACGCTCTCTTTTGCATAGTTTAGAGGAGGAACGTAGCACCATTCCAAAAATGTCATGGAGCTATAATTTAGAGGTTAATGAGCTCTTGATCTATTGTTCTTGTCAAGCAACCACTTTTAGTTGGAGAGAAGTAAATTAGATATGATTAGTCCCAGTAGTACAAGTTTTAGAAATGAAAAGTAATCAAGTAGCAACTTTTTTTAATTAAAATTCTGTCAGAATTAACATAAATTGTCACTATATCCTTTATTTTTCTTCTTCCTGTATTTCTGCGGGTTTTATCTCCTTAAGAGTTAACTACAAAAACGCCCTCTCTCAGGAAAATGTCTTTAGGAAAAGAAACAAACAAACCGAGAGACAAATGCTTTTACAGCACATGATCTGTAATGAATGATTAAGTAAAACACTTTGTGTAAAATTATTATGTTAATAATGATTCTGTCCCTTTTAATTTATTATATATTCTCAATCCTGGTAGGTTTGATTTTGATAAAATGGAGCAGCAACAGAGTTTGTGTGATGATTTTATTTTTAGAAATCCTTCTTTGAAAGAACAAATTTCCTAGATACTGCTGCTACTGTAATTATGTACAAAACCAATCACTCATTATAGTTAGGATACATTATCTTCTAGACAGATGAGGCTAAATAAGCAACACATTAATAATTCATACCGCAGTTCATTATGCATGTGTATGCATGCTTTGTAGCTGAAATAAGCACCTCATCAACCTGATGCCAACCCTTAAACAATAGTTCTGTGTTATTGCAGCCACATTCAAGTTTACGCTTGTTAAACTGCTACTTGGATTATTTTATCAAGCATTCATTTATTTGTGGTCCCCTACTGCAGAGAACAGATTTTGGAAGCTCCTTTTTTAAGTTAATGACTTGAGCAATGGGTGTTATTAATTCTCAGAATATTATAAACATGATTAATTTTCAGGCAGAGATGTATTATATAAGGATTTCAACTATGTCAACTTAAATGAGTCAATGTCAAAACAAGTATCATTTTAGAAAAAATACTGTAAATTACACGCTTCAACGTGCAGTATCCCCACTCCGAACGAACAGTCCAGTATTAAAACAACATCAGAGGAAAGCCTTGCTTGAGGAGACCATTTCTGTCCGGTTCTACTCAATGCAAATCTCTCTTCTTTTGTCCTGAGCACTGGTAAGAGTTTTAACTCAAATGCAGGACTGATCCTTATCCATGGTATGAACTCCGCTGCTCCTTGTACAGCTCCTTGGAGTCACTGCGCCTGGTCTCCTCAAAGACTTGCTGGAATAATTATCCACACTAATGCTGTAGCAGAATGCTCCGCCTTGGAGAACCCCAATTTATAAACTACTGATGATCTGATTTGGGATTTCTGCCATCGAGAAGAGCTGACTCCAGAACAACGTTACCACGGGCAGGGTGGGTTCCGAGGGTGCCCTCGGAATGGTTTCACTGGGCCCAGCTACCAATGAAGCTGCGAAAGTATCAAAATGTGGTTCCTGGGGAGTGATTCTGCAGACCTGATCCATAACGCAAGGTTTTATGTACAGCGCGAGGTGAGGGTTTGATTTTGCTGCATGGAAATGTCTGTGTTCGATAGACATTGTGATGAACAGGAATTCCTCCAAATGGAGTCTCTTACACGAGTTTGCTAGGAAGAAGCCACGTAAATAATAAATAGTTGGTTTCTGGGCTGAAAATAAAGGATCCTGTGTTGTTTTTCTCTAGCCTTCTCCAAGAAGCAACTGGTGTGCGGCAGCAAGCAGTCAACTGAGGCACTCTGGCCTTTCAGTGATCTACTATAACGTTCTCCTCCAGCTGTGTAAAGCTCGTGGTGTTGGATTTGACCTCCAGGTATGAACGACTGCAAACGCGACACTCGCTGCATAATTTTTGTATGTAAATTCCAATATGGTGCAACCACTTAGCACAATGTAAAGCTGAAGCGTCCTGTTCAGCAGAATGTCACGTTTAAGCGTTCCGCTAGAAACACAGCGAGGTGTTGCTCCTCGGTTTTGTTAAAGAGGACTTGGTAAAAATCAAATTGATTTTATTTTCAGTTGTTTTCATGATGCTAGTTAATGAACTCTGAATTGGACAAAGATCTCCAGTAGCTCCTGTACAAATTACTCTGTTGTAACACTTACACGTCCGCTTACTTCAGCTGGGGTGTAAGTCTCGAAGAGCTGCAGTACTGAGGTACCCATCTGATTTGGCTTAAGAGTGGAAGCAGCGCGGGATGAGGAGTGTTGCGCCGCGTGTGTGTTGCGCCGCGGGGAGTGAGATGTGTCTCTCCCGGAGCCTCCAGAGAGGACGCTGTCCCGGCGGGTTGGTTCGCACGGCGCTGCGGGCAACAAGGAGCTGTGCTTGGGTTTGGGACTGTGCTAGCGCCGAGTTTTCAGGAGAGCACTTGGCCAGCGCGTGGCCCTTTCGCCACCTCTGCGCCCATGGGAGAAGATGCACCTTCAGAGGCCAAGGGGGCAGGTGATAACGGAGACCAGAAAGAGGAATGAAGACATGGAAATCCAGCCTTTGCTGGGAAAGGAGGGGCTTAAGGCTTATGAACAGAGTTGTAAAAGAATGAGATGTAGAGGAGTTTAGGTGGTAGGTGAGCCAGACCAGCAGATGGAGATTTGGATCCCAGGGCGCAGCTGGGAAATGCTGAGTTTTACGGGTTTTCTCAGTACAAACCCTCCCCAGGGATGGCAGCAGCGGCTCACGAGACCTCTCACAGTGACGTGCCATAACTCACTTAGCGCATCTAAAACTCAGACCGTGGGGTTTGCTGCTGACCAGCCTGTCACCTGTGTCGGGCCCGTGATGAACCAGAGCAGAAGGTCAATGAAAGCTCGTGTCCTGTGTATATCTAAGGTGAAGCACGAGCTTTGAGAACAGGAAAACCTCAACATATTTTCACTGCCTTTCAATTTAAGCATGTGGAAGGCTTTTAGGGGTTAACCTGTCTCTTGATAAAAATAACTGTGTGATAATTTTTAAGATACTTATGACCGTCTCTTACTGCTTTGGAACAAAAATACTTGCTCTTGATTAGACTCTGCCGTGTGTGTTCTATTTACATAGAGTTAATGTATTGTGTTCTCTACTATACGTTAGTTAGAGCGATAACCTAGTGACACTGAGCAATAATCCATGACACACAATTCAAAACTAGCCTTTCTCAGATACGGTTATGTACTTACTGTCCCTGTATAATACATTTAGTATCGCTATTTCAGGAATAATTAAAGCAACTTTGCTCTTTTATTTCACAGGAAAAACAGGGAACAGTTTTCCTATTGTATGAAGATCAGAAGCGATACAGACTGGGAATGATGTAAGCATGGCCTGTCAGTTCCATAGTCTGATAAACGGTTGGGAACACCCCTTGATCCGAAGAGAGCGACGCCGCGGCGTGTGCTGGCTTGGGCTCTGACAGAGGGCACGAAGGGAACCAACAATCTGAGCCTCACGCACTCGAGTTCACCGCCTGTCCCCTACCGCTCAGAAAATGACTACTTGTAAGAGTGGCCTTTTGAAAAGTTTAAGGGAGGCTTTAAGCATTTTAGTAATAAAAAAAAAGCACAGGAATCTGCTTAGATCAAAGCCTGACTGCATTGCAGACGAGAGGCCTACTGCAATTAGCTTTACAAGAGCTCAACTGGCTGTCAATAGCAATGTAGCTGTGAGAGCACACAGCTTAGCACAGGCTTACCTTCACAGGCAGCGTTATTCCAAAACTGACTACAGGGTGCAGAGCAGGTTGAAGTTTAATGCCTTTTTTGGGCTGTTCTTCACAAGGCGCTCAACGGCGGTCAGGCAACAGCAGATCTGAGAGTTTAGTGATTCTTTAGGCATATGAACCTCTCCTAAGAAGCCTGAGAAAGCATAATCTGCCCAAATCTGCTACACGCCGAGGGAAAACCTCTCCTCGGAGGGAATGTCTGTAGAGCTGACTGCCAAGATGGAATGTAATGAGTGAGGGGCTGAAAGGGTCTGTTCTCAGTCTGCTCTGTATTCCTGTGATGCTCGAGCTATTTCATTAATGACCTGGATAAGAAAACAGCTTCCTCCAGTGCTGGATGTGACTGCAAGTATTTTGGAGGGCAGGAATAGAATTCAAAATGATCTTGACAAACTGAAGAAACGATATGAAAAACGGAATCACATTCAGTCGGAAGCAAGTGCAAGAAATTACACTGAGATGGCAGTGAAGGAACAAGTAGCTTTGCAGAGAAGGATCTGTGAGTTACAGTGGTTTACAACCTGCCTGCAAGTCACAATGTCACGATCTTCTGGAAAAAGGCAAACAATATAACCTGGGAGTAATCCTTCCGTTCTACTCAGAGGGAAGCAATGAAAATGTTTAGAGTTCCAGCAAGTATGACTTGCAGGGCAAGACTAAAGGGGGCAGAGGGGAGGAGGCAGAAGCGAGATCTGCTAACCATCTTCAAGCACATAAAAAGCCTCTGTGGGAAGGAAAAATCTGATTTCTGCGTCTTTGCTAGTAAGACAAGAAGAAATGAACTTAACTTGCAGCAAGAAAGATCCATGTTTAGCATAAGAAAAATTTCTGTTAGTAAGGGCAGTGAAGACCTAATGAGATTGTTCGGTGCGGTTGTCATTGACAGCGTTCGGTAACAGATTAGACAAACCTCTGTCAGGATGATATTAGTAGCATTGATCCTGCCCTAGCACAGGGAATGGACTAAATGAATCCTGAGGACTATGATTCCTTCAGCCTGTACCGAGCTCCCTGTGGGTGAGGCTGTGGTAGCATTCCAGTGAGGCAGATTTGTTTACAGCTTAGATATTCCTACACTGTACTGCACTCCCCTGCAGTACAATGTAGGCAGCTTACAGGACTGAGCTGGAAGGTCAATTTGAAAGAAAATCACTAAACAAGAACTTGTAAAATAGCTACAGGAGCCATTTAAAAAGTGATTTAGGCATCTGAAAGCATTCCCTAAGCTGCCAAACTCTCCTAACAGCCCACTGATGCTTCCCTGACCCCAGCTAGGGGGGAGTCCTCCCTCCTGACCCTCCTTTTGCATCATCTCTGGCACTTTTACACCTCTCCAGGAGCTGATTCAGCTCAAGAACTCAGCAGAAAGGTCGCTTTTCTCGGTCTGGTTTTCTGTGGGGCTGAGATAGAATCAGTCCGTAGAGGGGTATGTAGTGAGCAGGAGAGCTGGGGAGGGGCTGAAGGGAGGAGAAGGACCTGTCCTTTCCAGGGTCAGCGGACGGCTGGATTGGCTTGTCCCTGTTGGTGGTATTTCACTCGGTAGCCAAGTACCTTGGAAAATGGAGTCCTTCTGTGAGGGAGGCTGCATCCCGCCTCCATCCTTGCTAACTCCTTCGGAACAACACATCAGTAGTTGCTCCCCCTGGTGAGAAACCTCTTGGATCACCAGCTTGACCTGGCAGTTATTAATATATTACCAGAATACTCCCAAATGTATTTGCCATACGTTCTGATCCCAGATGCAGCTTCCATCAGATTTTCAATGCAATTTCATGATCTTGCTTTGGAAATATATTCGAGAATATAACAGTTTGAGCTTAGAAAAATCGCTGAAATACCTGAAACATCGAGGTGAGTTATCATCCATTTTACTACATTGGAGCTCTGTGGCCAGTTCCAGTCAGTAAATGAGGTACCTCCTTCCTCGGCGTCACGATACGCTCTTCCACAAGATCGGAGGTGCTGAGAGTCCGCACGTACCACTGAGAACCCAAAGCCTCAGAAGCTGCGACGATCTCAGAAACGCTGACACTGCTGACATTTCTCTTGTCCGGTGTCTTTCGCAAATCGTAGGCAGAAGCAACAGTTCTTCGGAACTAATCTCGATGTTTAAAGTGTTTTACTGTCTCAGTCCTAACTCAACGGTAGCCTTTTGCTTGGAGAGGCTGAAACCTTACTGCTTACTTCTGCTAAGTTGATTAATAAAAATTATTTATTACACAAATCCTTTCTGCTGACAAGTTAAAATGGAGCCTCATCTTTCATATCTCCCTGAAGATTGCCACCTTGTGAGATTGAAAATACTCATTAAATTCCATCACCAGACAGGCACAAATGAGAGGGCGATTGTTTTTAAGCATGTGAAGGGAATCATTGGTAAACTCATTTGTTTGGATATCATTAACAGAACAATCGGAGAGGATCTCCAGGGGGTCCTCGTGACCTTTGCTCGCAATCTCTTCATCATCCATCAAGAAATATCACCACCTAATATGCAAGGCGAGACCAATTTTAAGGTGAGGTGTTAATTAACTAACGATCCTGGTTAATTTCTGTACAAGGGCTGAAAATACCTCATGCTGTATCATAAACAAGTGCTAAACCGTTCCTTTTTTATTGTTAGCGGTGCGTATTTTACAGTGTCTAGGTCAATATAGTAAGTCTCCCATGAACCCGTTAGTTAAATTTAAGCTTGAAACTTTTCCTTTGAAAAGAGACATACTTCAGCGTGAAATTACTTGTCACGTAATGCTCCTGCCTGTCCTTTGGAAGAGCAAAGGAGCTATTGGCACTGCCTCAGACAGCTGTCGCAATTGTCTCTTTTCTTTTAAAGGGGCACCATCAAGGCAGGAACCCTAAATTAGAAACAAACTTCTCCGGTTAGAACAGCTCCTTGGATGATTAACACTGATTTCTTTTAAGCAGGCAGCCACAGAGTCCTTAATCCATCAGTTCACAGCTTTCACCCCGCCGTCAATTCCACGAGTCAATTTTGTTCCCAATTTTCTCTCCTCTTTGAATCCGCCCGCAGCGCCCAGCCCCGGGTGCCGGAGGATGCTCTGGGGTGGCGCGGGGGGGAGGCAGGACAAAGCGCTGGGGCTTCTCGCGCTGGGAACGTTCCCCCAGGAGCGCCCACCTCTGCTCAGAAGCTCCTTTGTGACGACCTTGCTGGCAAAAGGAGACAGTAAAGCAATAATGAATCCAACCCCGTGCCCCGAAACAAGCGCTCATTACAATGCTGCTTTTGAGTGCGGAGAATAGCTAAACTTTCCGGAGGGAGTTCTTTTGCTCAACTCTGTCACCTTTAGCTTTAGAAAATAAAGTTTCTAAGCTCCTGCCTGGAAGCGTTCTGTAGAGAGGTGAAGGGGAGCACCGCGGTACAGGTTGGTGTCTTCAATCCCATAACACCATTTATATCGGGGTCTTTCCAGCGTGAACTCCGACTGTGTTTTCCTCTGACAAGCAGAGTGTGAAATGGCAGTTGTAGAGAAGATATAATTAAATTGTGACGTTATGGAACAAACCAAAAAGAAAGAATGCCCTTTTTTTCAATATGAGGGAGTGAAAAGCAACCATTGAAGAAAAATATAAAAGGGAACACAGTGAGTTAACAATGATTTATGCACGTGGAACACAACACCTGTTAGTTAATTACAAGTACAAATCGCAACAAATTGTATTTTTTATTTACCTGAGATTTTGTACAAATTTACTAATAATTCCCCCAACTGTCCCCAAAGTAACAGTAATTGGTGCATCACGTCCTGTGGAACGCTGGTTACCTTTCCAAGGCAAGTGCTACCAGCTGTGCCTTTTGGCTGCTGGATTTCATTATAATGCCCATTAAATAACTTGTGTTCCTTGAATCTGTTACAGATGGCAATTCAAGATATCGAAGCAATTCTAGGAATTACAGCCGAAAACAAACTGAAATTGGAAGAAGAGCAACCTTCGAAAGCAGATGCTCTGAAAGAATAGTTAACAGGAAAGGTTTAAGTGCCTTATTCTTTATGCTTCTGGAAACGCTTCCTCATCTGTAAGAACAGGTTTGGTTTTCCTTCTGCGTTGGCACGTCAAGCAGCGTTAACCGAGACTGTACATTTCTGTGGTCTCTGAGTGCGGTGTTTGGGAGAACATCCCTTCTCTCAGAAAAATACACTGTCAAAAGGCACAGCTGAAAACGATACATGCCCCTGATGTTCACTTTGTTGGTCCTGAAGTAAAGTATCTGTTTTTAAAATCTCATTAACGGGGTCATCCGTCACGAAATCAGACCAGGAGATCACACTCCATGGAGAGTCCTGTAACCCTGAACTCGCTTTCAAACCTATTGTCTTCTAAAATACAGGCTTCTGACGTGACAGTGGGTCCGGTGTTCTTCTGCCTGTACATAAATACTCTTAAATGCCATCCTACCAGTAAGGGCAGCAACCAGAACTGGCTGTCTGTGTGGTTAGCATTCCGCTAGTTCTTTTCTTACCTACAGATTTTCACAGCAGTTGTTTCATGTTCATTTTCAAATTATCAAAAATAAGAGTAATAACACGAGTTCAACGCCAGGTTCTGAGAGGACCATTCGAATTACGCTCGTACGGTGATTCCCAGTCTGCCATGCCTTTTGCAGACCGATCTGTCCATCTGATAGATTCTGTATTTCTGATACTGGTGACTTTTTTTTTGGCACAGTTGCTGTGCGCTGTGATGTTAAAGGACAACAGTTACATCTGTAAAATTATCTTCATCCATCAAATCTCTGATTCCCCAACAGAGAACGCATTCTAAATTTTCCGATAGAAGAGCGCATCTTCCTCGTTGGATGGATACTCCTGTCGCAAGCAGGGCAGGTATCTCTGAGCTGACTTCCCAAAAACCTCCAGCAAAACCAGTTTTTAAGACCAATAATGAACGTGACCAAGCAGTTGCAGATCAGTGCCCGTTTTTTCCGATGCCCGAGTCTTTGAGCCATTAGCATCGGGCATTATCTTTTGTGTTGGCCTTTTTCACCTCTGCTTTGGTCACAGAAGTAATTAACTGCAGATGAGAACATTTGCATAAATGCTGATCCCCATTTCAAATAAAAATCCAAAAGAATATTTTACTTTAGTTCTTGTTTTGTTTGTTCCTTTCTTACATCTCCATATGGTCTTGGGTTTGGATATACCAGAGCCCACACGGATTTTTCTAACGTGAAATTCAGCCAATGAACAAGCTTCCTGGAAGTCTTTGTGGTTAGAAATTAAAATAACAGGTATTTTTGGCTGTGGTAGGTACAACAAGGGTGTCTCACTTGCCGAGAAACTGTATGCCAAAATGCGCAGGATATAATCGCCTATTAGTTCTTCCAACAAGGTAGGATACGCTTGTCCTCTGTTCTGCTTTGAGGAGCTGCAGACAAGTCTGTTGTTCTGACTTTTTCCTCCCCGCATTTATAACGCACGCTCTCCTGTTTCGCTCCTGGGAAGACTGACTCCGCAGCTTTCTCACCCAGCTTCGCCCCCGAGCTAGAGAACGCCCCGGCCTGGTCGGAAGCAGCAGTCCCGGGGCGAACAGGAGGCGCGGGAGCGCAAGGCAGTCCCGGCCAGGGACTCGGTTAGCTCCTGAAGGGTTAAGGGAAAGCGAGCCTTGATCCAAGCCAGAACAACCTAAGGTCTGAGAGGCTCATTAGTTCACTGGCACTTAATAGGCTGCAGTGTCCTGGGAGTAAACCCAACCGGTGCTTCCTCGTGTCTTTGTTCTATCCTGACAGAACACAACTGTACCTGTTTGTGCAGGAAACAAGTGACCTGGAAGTTCCCACGGTGAGAGAGATTCCTCAGGATGTGCAAAGTGTGAAATGTATTTTGAGGATAAAAGTTTTTAATTACTACTAACACTTCTGAGCATTGAGCTGATGGAAGGATTGAAACTGCTCTCCAGTCTCTCGCATCCAGCTCCCGTGCTGCTGGTGCCAAAACTGTGGGGTTTTTTAGCAATACAGCAGATATAAAATCAAACTATAACCTTTTAAAAAAAAAGGTCAGAAATATAGCAATGATTGTCCTGTTCACACAACTGGATTATTTATTCCCGCTCACCAAAGAACAATGGAGTTCTTGAACTGTAGCTTGGATTTCAGAACACGATCTAGATTGGGAAGAGAACAGAGCGAGTGCAAACCGAAAGATAAAAGGTGGCCCAGGCCTGGCTGCTCATCAGACACTGCCGAAGAATTCCGCAGCTAATGACAGCAAAAGCCCAAGCTGGTTCCCCAGCTGCAAGGCGTGGAGGAATGCTTGTGGAAGGAGATGAGGGGCAGTGGGGTTTGGCATCAACCGCAGAAGATGCAGACAACTAAAATAAAGCTTTCGTGCTCCTGATGGGCCAGAGCTGCCCAGGAATGCGCATCCAGCTGACGGGACTGCACGGATTTTGTTTTTCCAAGAACTGACGTGCTGTCTGTAGCGCACGTGCTGCCTGTTTCGGGTCGTTCTCCTGAGAGAACACTGCCTGGAGCTGATACTGGAAACCAGGTCTCCCTTTCTAGACAGCTGGGTTTAAAGCCCTGAGCGTTCAGCCCGAGTTTCCACATTTAGAATGACAACTCGGAGCACGGGGCGGGGGGGGGGAAGAAGTTCAGCAGCACAACCCCTTCCAGATGTCTTCTGAAATAAAAAGTATTCACCCTACCCATTTCTTGACAGATCTCTGATACCTCATGCAAACGGATGGTTCAGGAGACCTTACCACCTTCCACCTAGGTTAAGGTAACGCATCCCTGGACTTTTAAGTCTAATCTGGTCCTCTACATTCCACAAGGATTACCTAGCATCACCTCCCATTCAGCAAATGGCCTATCATCGATCTGAGGTACTCCCTCTTACGGCGTACAGATCCTGTGTTTCATTTCAGGCTGTAGATTTTGTTAGTGCAATCAGGCACTAAAGATCAGGAACTACAGTCATCGATAACCTTCATGAAGATAATTTATCACCTCAACTGAAGAGGGGTTAGACTGTTTTGTAGCTCCATCACAAAGATGTGCCTTTCAGGAGACTGTTTTGATGTAAAACTGATCAGACTACACCAGATTCCAACGAACCCAGAGACCTGAACCACACAATCAAATATTATTAACAGAAGACATTTGGAAGAACGCTTCATACCGCTTCCAGCCTCATCTTCAGGATGTTTGGTTGTGATTCTTGCACGCTTTGGAAGTATGCAATGTTTCCCTAAGCATTTGTAAATACAGAGGCTACTTCATTCCATTCGTAGCACGTGTTGGCGTGAGTGGAGGTGCATGTCTGTGCTCTTAACCAGTGTGAGGCTATGCTCCCAGAGGAGTTTTGCACTCTTCTTGCACTTTTAACAGTAACACAGTTAACAGCAAAATATCTTGAAATATATACGTAAAAAAATAAATAAAGTAATGGTCATATGTCCGCTTTATAGGCGATAGCTTTATAGGATGTAATTTTGACTACGAAACCTACAGCAGAAGATCCCTGTCAAGGTGTAACACATCAGTTGAGCCCCTCACCACAGCGCCACAGTCTCAGATTCCAACTTTCACCCTCAGTCATTGTTGCCATTAATAAAGAAAGATATTAAAGCTACCTATATGCTCTGTTAATTACAGGAAGGTGAACGTGAGTCAAAGTTGTTACCCACGATGATTAATAATTACTGGTTCTACACACACGTAGTGCATTACAGTAAATAAACAGGGTACATCGTTGGGTAGTAATTGATTAATTAGCACATTCATACTACATAGCTCAATGGCTTAAGATTGCTGAGTTTGAGATATTGCTTGCAATCATTAAAAGGAAAGATCTGTTCCCATTTCTGTTTGAGCAGCCTTTTTTTTTTTTCTCAAATACAACGTTTAATGGTTCAAAACCTCAGCTTTTCCTTAGAAAAATCTTACTATGGAATGCTGGCTACGATTTTAAAATATTTCTCTTCAAAGAGGTCTAACACTTTCAAAGAACTATTTCTGAGCCGATTTCAGTGCAGCTCAACCCGTTTCCCCTGAGGGCCCGTTAACCGGGTCGATGCTGCAGCCGGGAGACGCACCGGCAGCACCGGGCCGCCCCCAGCAGCGCACTGCGACCCAAACCCTTCCCCAAAACGCCACTGCCCGCTTCCCTGCGGTGCTCTCCCGCCCGCCCGCCCCCCCGCAGGGACGGCTGGCCCGTCTCTCCTCGGTGCCGGGCACGACACCTCCCTCCCCTCGCCTCAGCCGCGGCCGCCTCGCCTCGCCTCAGCGCGGAGGGCTCCGCCGCGGCCTCCCGCGCCTCTCCCCCTGCCCTCCCCTCGGGGAACCGCACTGCCCCGCTCCCCTTCGCCGACAAGGCAGCGCCGCCGCTCCCCCGCACGGCACCCGCTCCGCGGGCCCGTCCCGCCGCCACCCCCGCCGGGGTGACCCCGCCGCCGCCGCCGCCGCCCCTTCCCGCCCTCCGGCGGGCCGCCGGCGCAGGCGCCGAGGTGGCGCAGGCGCGGCGGCCAGAGCCGCTGGTGCGGGGCGGTTGCGGTGAGGCGCGGGGGGGGGGGGGGGGGGGGAGCGGTGGCGGCGGCCCCGCGGGATGCGGGCGCTGAGGCGGCTGCACGAAGCGGCCGTGGGGCTGCTGCTGTGGCGGGGAGCGGCGGCGGCGGCGTCCCGTCCGGCCGCCTCAGAGGTGCTGAGCCAGCACCTGCGGCAGCGCGGCCTGCCCCACTGGACCTCGTACTGCGTGAAGTACAGCGCCGTCCGCAACGACCAGTTCGGCCTCTCCCACTTCAACTGGCGGGTGAACGGCGCCAACTACCACATCCTGCGCACCGGCTGCTTCCCCTTCATCAAGTACCACTGCTCCCGCGCCGCCCCGCAGGACCTGGCGCTGCAGAACGCCGCCTTCACCGCCCTCAAGGTCCTCAACGCCGGTGAGTCGTGTCCCGGGCCGCCCCTGCGGCCTCCCCTCAGCTTCCCTCGCCGGCTGTGGGGCGGGCGGAGAGGCGCTTCCCTCCCGCCCCGGGCTTTTGCCGCCCTCCTGCAGGTGGGGTGAGAGGGGACGGCGGCGGGAAGGGGCCGGGGGCTGTGAGGGGGCACCTACCGGGCGCCCCTCCTCGCCCGGCGGCGCCTCTCCTCTCCGCGCCCCCCGAGGGGAGTGAATCCGCCTGAAGCGCCTCGTCCTCCGCCCCCACCGGGTCGGAGCCGGCGGCGGGAGGACCCAGGAGTCGCCCCATGCCCGAGCTTTCGGCAGCTGTGGGAAGGCAGAGCTGTAAATCGATCGTCTTTGGGGTTTTACCGAGTTCGTGTTTCTCTTGTCACGTTGTGGGAGAGAAAAATGAAACCGCCCTAAAGCAAACGCGTGAGCGCTTGTTATTTAGATGGCTGACATCCGTTGGTATGGATCATTTTCCATCGAAAAATCTATGTTCTGATGGCGTGGATGAAGTTCTGTCCTCTAAGCAAATACACGAGTGCTAGGTGAAGCAAAACGGTTTGTTTCTTGGGCTGATTTTTTGCATCTTAGGTACAGTGTCTGATGTAGCGGGGGACTGGGACCGTGCTTGATCCTCGAGTGCTGCTGGAATATAATTGCTCATAAATAAAAATGTTCTATCAGTACCTTACTACTCTAAAAATGGATATAGATAAGTTTTGAAATATATTATTATTCAAAATTCAGTATACAGATGCAACGCTTACTGAAATGGTAACCGTCGCATCACTAATTTCATCAGGTTCTTGTTTTCGTATCTCATTTAGAAAAATAAATCTCTTTGCTTTGCAAGACTTGAGTGACTTTTTACAAAACACGTCTGCTGGTCTCCATCTTTTGATCTTTCCAACTGACACAGTGAGAAAATGTAATCACAAAGATTGATTTAATAACTTTAAATCTGATTTTATTGTTCCTTCCACATAGTCAGACCTTTTATCTTGACCATCTTGCAGCCACCCTGCGTGTTTCATATTTCAGTGATTAGCAAGCGTGATGAAGAAGTCAACTCATCTCTCTCTTCAGAGAACTTAGCTTAAGGGCTTGGATAACTTTAAGCACGTTAAATTTGGTGTTTCTGTACCCTACTGAATTCAGGGCCTAAATCCATCTCCTTTTTTTCTCCTATATTAACTAAAATATTCTTGTCTGTCTTAAGGCGCAACTCGGCAGCGCTAAAGCTGATGGCACTTCTTGCATATGCACCTGTGTGCTCCTTCCAGTTTTGTCGGAGCTGGCGGTCTTGACCACTGATCCGATTTTCCCACGAGCAGCTTCGTGCTGATCTGTGAAGTCGCTGCCTGTTTCCCTTCCCATCTCCGCTCTGGTGCACAGACGCACTGAACTGATAACTAAGTGGATGTCCAGGGAGTTTGTGGCTTAGCATTCGGATATATATTTTTTTTCTTTCATCAGTAGAAATCAGGCTGTATACGTGACCATGTTTCGCTCCTTTCATACTGCTGTCCTCCCGTTTTCTTTTTTCCGTTCATTCCTTCATATTGCTGCTTTCCTCAAGCTGCTTTCTGATTCTTGTGTGCTCGATAGACCGGAAGGGCGTTACGTGCCGATAGCTGGCTGTAAGCGTTTCGGTAAAGGCAAAAGGTTTATAAGGCAGCTTTTACAGGAATGCTTTTCCTCTAATTTCATTTTGGAGTCATTATGTTTTACTATTAATAGGCGTTTTAATTCTCCTGGCTTGCTGTCTTTGTTTGTAACGTGTTTTTGTCTTTTCTTAGGCATCCCAACTTTACTGTATGGACTTGGCTCCTGGTTCTTTGTCAGTGTCACAGAGACTGTTCATACGAGTCATGGCCCGGTTACTATTTATTTTCTAAATAAAGAAGACGAAGGCGCCATGTACTGAAATCATGCCCTCGAGTGCCTGTCGTTTGGTGCGTTTCTGTGTTACGGCTGCTACAAATATCTGCTCCCTTTGACTAAAAAGAACCGAAGGCAACTTTTTTTCTTTTGACAGTGGGTTCTTTCACTTAACGTGCTGTCTTCAGGAAGCATCGTGGACTATTTGGTCATAAGAGATTTATTTTTGCTGAGGTCAGTAAAGCTGAAAAAGTAGAAGCCTTGGGAGAAGAATTAGTATTTCTGAGGGTATTAGAATTTATGGCAGTCAGTGACTAGCACTGCTGAACAAACTTGTGGTAATTTAAAGAGCTGCATCTGCCAACTTAGAGAACGGAATTGTGGCGGGCGGGCAAGGAAACTGTGAATATGCTGGGCGTTTTTGGAACGTCTCTGAAAAGATGAGGCTCCTCAGGGTTAGCCTGTGACTCGGTGTTCCGCAGCGCGATAATTGTCGTAGCTGCAAGCACGTGTGCGTGAATCCGTGGCACTGGCTGTTTGCAACTGTCTGGAAGACTCTTTGGAAAAATACCACCCGAAGGAGCTAAAAATGGCTGTATCACGTTTCTTCAAATGATACTGAAATAAAATATCTAAAGTATGTTTTCTGCTTGTATCTTTTGCAATTCTCGAAAGCCAGATATCTGCATTATTTTTGTTTTCTTTCGGTTGCTTTATAGGTAAGTAACAGAACCGAAGTGATCTAGGTTCAGTCCCCTGGCCTGAAGTCGAAGTCACTGATACTTTTCATTAATTCAGGAGAATGGGGAGAACGCTACCCCCATTTTTCTGAACCAACATAACTGATTTCTCCAGCTGCAACTGTGCACATTCAGTGATGGAATGACTTACGTTCAGTGGGAGACCCGGGCAAAGAAAAAGCTTTTAGGGAATTATTTGGATAGGGAAAATATGGAATTATTGGATAGTAAGTTCAAGCAACAGAAACGCCTGTCAGCAGATGTTACTGGTGCTCCTGGTGCTTAGGTTTAGTGCCAGCAGATAATGCTGTCTATTCCGAATCCCACGTCTGGTGACGTAAGTTGATTATTCCAATTTTCGTAAGTAGGAAGATAAATGTGAAGGGGGTAGGTACTGTTTTTGGAGGGTAATCACTATTCCTAAATAAATGATTATCAAGCTATGACTGCAGTATAATTTAATTTAAATACTTTTTTACTTAATTCCAGATAATGGAACTGTTTCCCACTTAATGAAGCAATACACGCGATTTTTCTAAAAGCAACACTAAATAACACTTTAATCAGGGAAGTGCTTCCGCCGTTCTGTTTAATTTTGGAGAATATTCTTGACGCAAGTTAAATGGGTCTCAAAGATGAAGAGACGGTATTATAAGAAGCCTCATTAATAATAAAAATGACTGTTAGCATTTTTCCAGAACTGATTTTCCCCGTATTGGATGAAGTTAAATAACTGCAGCTCGTAAGTTTGAAGTCAAATACTGCTCATTCGTTGCCACGGATCTCGTCAATATCTCGCTGTAAAGGTTTAGTCCCAACGCAAGGTTGATAAAATGGTTTTTAATTACCAGACTATAAATACAGCTCTTCATTGGAGTTGCGCCTCCACTCACTGCAGCTTGTTTGATTTCTGATAATGGGTACTGCTGACTTTGCTTACCTGTTTTTCAATAAGTGCAGGCAACATGACTCCCTGTCCGTGCAGTGATGGGCAAGGCTCCTTAGAGAACATCTTTGACAAACTACCCTATTGATTACTGCAATTCTGTGCTGCTTGCAGCATTAAATAGAGACTTGATTTCTTGTTCAATGATCTCAGTGTGTAACAATTAAGCAGATGTAATATTTTCTTGTATTACATGAAAATCAATAGACCTCTTGCTCTTATGAAGTTGATCATGCAAAGGGATGAACTAGAAGATGTCTGAGGGCAGAGTGCAAATATAGTATCATGCATTCCTTTCCTTAAGGCTTGTGTGTGACCTGCTACAGGACTTAAGGGGGAAAATATGCTATTTATAAGGGATAAATCACGACACAAATCATTTTCAAGTATGACTATAAACCTACTCGTCTTCAGCCAAAGGTAAAATACTTCATCTGGCTTTCATTATTTTTTTGCTATAAATGCCTGCTGCTTAGCATCTTTTTTTTAATAGCTTATCTTAAGCTTTGGCCTGAACACAAGATGGAAATGCCGAGGGCCAAGAAGATCCGTACCATCTTGTCTCCAAAGCTGCTGCAAGGCTCAGGGGAACGCGGGAGTGGCAAGCGAGGAGGAGCACACAGCCTGTCGTTCTCAGCCGACCCTTTGCTGCTTTCCCTTTCCGATCCCCGTCACCATCAGCTCTTGCCTGGTGGCAGTCGGCTCCTAAAGGGACACTCCGGTATGAGGAGAGCAGGGTCTTCTGTTGCGAAGAAGTCTCAGTGCTTGAACTGAAGAGTGTCCCTGAAGTGGGCTTTAAAGACGAGCTTCTAGCAGTTTAATTGGGCAAAGATGCAGGGGTTTTTGCCCGTGTAACTGCCGTCTCTTGCCTGTAAGGTCCTTTAGGGTTGTCTTGTAACCCTGTTGCTTCGAAAGACGAACGTGTAGGGCACCAGGCTTTGTTCATTCCTCTGGTCCTGAACGATGCATTTGTAATTATTTTAATGAGCAGCTCCCTTTTTGCATGCATTACACGATGTGTATGTTGTGTATGCAACATAGACCGGTGTGGACACATATTTTTTTATAGACGGCTGAACTACAAGACGACCCTTCTAACTTTTTACAGAGTTGATCTGCACTGTTTCCACTTGAAATAAAGTGTCGTTTATCTTGTAAGCCTGGCCTTAATTATCTCTTCGCTGTAGTCAAGAATGATGTTTCATGAGTGAGAGATGACATGAAAAGGCAGAGAGCTTTGTTTCACCTCACTTAACGACTACTTCAGATAAAGGAAACCTTAGTCTAAACCCAGAGGATCAGGTAGCTACTCCTTGTAGCAGCCTTTTTAAACAGTAATGGCTACTGGGGGCATCTTAACCTAAACGAGCGCTTAGCATTACATCTTGCCTAGGTCAATGGTCTCAGGTATCCGAGTTAAACTGTGTTACTGTAAATTAATGGAAAATGTAACTGCGCTTTGCTGAAAGATCAATGTCCAATAAAGGCTGCACAATCAAATCTTGTTGCAATGATTGAGGTCCTTAATTGCCTTTCAAAGATAAGGTGGTAATCAACATAGGTTTAACTGATCTTTTTTACCAGTTCAATTACATGCTAATGACTACAGCCAAGTCAGGATCTTTAACTACTTATACTTATTAAATCTTATGTTTGTTGTGAAAAATTACTTAAGCCACACAATCGATAAAACCCAGGTCTTAATTACTATATTTCACTTTTATACCTTTTGGTATGTTTGACAAATGTTTCACTAGAGCCTGTGTAGCACTAAGGATAGCACCCCAGAAATACTGTTTTCTGTTACCATCTGCTCCTCCAAATCGTGGTAACACAGGGGTGTTTCTGTGTTTGTTTTAACAAAGTTTTGACACTAGTGATGCTACTAATGCAAGCATGATCCAGGCAGCTCATTGTACTTAAATACTGGGTTTACAGATAATAGCACTTCTTCTATCAGTAGAAGATGTACCACTTGCTAACCTTCAGGGTGGACACAGTCTCAAAATGAAGTTCTTAAATTTTTTCCCCAATGCAAATGAATGCTAGATTTAGACACTAGCAAGGATTGATATTCCCAGTTGTTTATGATTAGTACTCTCACGTTGTCTCAAAAATAAGTTGCTGTGCCCCCTTCTTTTTGATCTTCTTTCTTTCCCTGGAGCAGTATCCAGAGCTTTTCTCCAGTCTTTGGAGAAACCTGGAGCCAACTGACCTTTCCTTGACTGAAGCAGAAGTTAGATCCGTCCTCAGCGTCCTTTGTGTGGTTGACCTACGGTAATTCCGAGTGCGTAGCAGCATTCAGGAGAATCTTTTGGGTTTTTAATTTGCTCTTGGTTTGGCATCTTTGTGCTTACTCTGTGTGGGAAGGTTGGCAAGCAGGGACAGATCGCCGTTTCTCAAGACTCCTGCGAAGCAGAGCAGCAGCATCTCAAACTTTAACGACAGACGTAACGAAGGGATGTACCTGTGCTGGTGTGCCTGTCTGAGCTTCCAGGTGTGCTTGCACAGGCTCTCTGGTGCTCAACGGGCAGTATGAATACTGAAAATCTGGAAAGCGGTAACTACACCGATAACCTTAGCCTGAAATTGAGTCAGTCGTGTGAGAGAAACTGTCAGTCCTTTCCAAGCTCTTACGGGAAAGTATGCTGGTATCAGCTCATTTACTTCTTCAAAGCAGTTCCAACTGGGCAGTGGTGGAGTAGGAGGTTGGAGAAGGGAGAGGGAACAATGATGTGGAACTTCTGGAGCCGCTAGAGGAAATGGAGTGGAGGAAGCGTCTGTTCTCTGACAAATGTACTGAGCAAATGAGGGACTTTAGCAAAAACAGTTTCAGTGGAAGAGAAGGGGTGGAGTGGCGTTCAGATGGAGAAGGAGAGATTTAGTAGGAAGGATGTCTAGAATGGGACTGAGAATGAGCAAAAAAAAAGTCAAGTTTTTAAAAAGTTGCTTGCCTCAAGTCTGGTACTTTTCAGCTGTAAGTATTCTCAAACCTATTGGTACTCCTTCCATTACTAACACTTGCTGGAAAGGGAGAACAGGAATCCAGAGTTCATTCTTCCAGCACTCAAAGGCATTACTGCTTTTGTCATGGCCGGATTTAAATTCTGATTAAACAGAATTTATTGGAATCGCTCTGTAGGCAAGAAAACCGAAAAGTGTGAGTTGACTAAACAGTCCCCTTTGAGAATTTAATAGCAGTAAAAAGATCCTTGATGTCTAAATCTCTTTGCAAACCATAATTATAGATCTCTCTGCTGCACTTTGGGTGGGAATGAATGAACCTTAGGTCTTTCTTAATAGTTGAACGCCCTTAGGCCTCTGGTTCAGACCAAATTTGCCTGAAACAAAGGAGATTTTGCTTCATATAATATTTACTTTGGCCGTTTAATTTAAATCGGCTTTTGCTGTAACTCCTTAATCATGTTCACTGCAGAAAGGTAACTTAGTGATTCCGAGAGTTGTCTTTATTTTATCCCAAAACAGATGTATTTATGGCAGTAGATGTCACTTGCTGGGCCGTATTGTTCCGTTTGAATACACCTAAGAAAAAGGGGCAGCTTCAGCATCACAGCAAGGGGAATGGAGAGTAAAAATCGTCACTAACGTATTCCAAGTTTATTTAGAAGATTTTTTTGATTTCTAGAAAAGAATAAGATGTTATCACTGTGTTTGCATTTAAGGCTCTTAAATAAAGCATGTGTGCAGTAGAACATCAAAATTTGCATTAACGATTGGGACACTCAATGTCAATTAATGACCTTTGTGAATTAGTAAGTGAACAAACGCAGCTGAAAGAAAGAGGGCTAATGTATCACAAAATAGTTATTACGTGTAGTTTATGAGTGTAGTTTAACCTTAATTATTTATGCTAATTCATCATAACGTTCTAGTAAATGCACGGCGACAGGTTTTTAGCAAGTAGTGATGTCAGTGTGGGCTGAGAGCTTTCCGCAGTCGGCTGTGAGAGATCACGATTTTGCCTCGTCCAGATCATGAACATGTTCAGTGACGAGGTTGTCTTGTAGAAAACTCTAACAGATACCTGTTCAGCGTTTGAAAAAATACAGAGGGAGCCACTAAGGTTGAAGTGATGGAATATTCTGTTATAATTCAGCTGGTTTGAATGCATTATGGTGGCTGTTTACTTGGTCAGGCAGAATACATACGGCTTAGAGGGATTTCAGTAACAATTGCATCACTTTAAGCACAGTTTATGAGCCCTGTTCTAGTTCATTATAAAACCAATTTATTACTTTCAGGGATATTAATAACTCTAATAGAATTAAAACTGTAAAACATGATTAAAGGCAATCCTTCTGACAAAAAGTCTGATCAAGGAAACTTTCAAGTTTAAAATGTAAATTTCAGAACAGACCGCTTTTAAAGAACACTTCAGATTTTTGAACGAGATTATAAAATACTAAAAAGTCAAACCTGTTTTTATTCTTACAAGAAGAAATGCCATTAGATATGATTGTTACATGCTTAGTGATTCATGGGCCTGGTTATGTACATGCTTTGTGATGTATGAATTATTTAGTAAGAAAAATCACAATAATTTTGTTGTTACCTAAGAATTTATAGGTTGACAGAAAAACAATTATGCAGCCCCTGAAGCTGGTCTGATGGGGTACAGTAACATCATTAACAATACACGGACATTTTTTGCTCAATCCAACTGGCATCGTTTATGTTGTAATTTTTCAGTAATTGTGTATCACATCTAGCCTTTAAAATACACATAAAACATGCTTGTAATCTGCTTTATTTCAAAATATGTTCATCATTTAAAGCAAGAACTAAACATTTATAATTCAGCCTAAATCAGCTTTACTGTTTTGGGTTTTTTTTTTAGTTGAAGGTGAGTTTACTCTGATAAAGAGTTTTAAAAGATCTATTTGAGGCCAGATTCTGCTTCCGTGGAATTGAAAGTAAGATCAGTTTATTTCCTGATATTTGTTCACAAACCTCCTTTGCCTCTTATTGCGGAGAGCCCGTGCAAAGTGTTTCTGCCGGGTCAAGCCTGTGCAGAGTGACTGCAAGGGGCAGGGGGGAGGGATGGACGGCAGGCAGCTGGTTCCCTGCAAGTTTTAGTGCAGGTTTTAAGGGATCTTAATCTGTACAGGTACTGATCAAGCTGGTACACTTGGGTGGTCCTTTCTAGGAGATGCATTTTAGAGAAGAGGATGTTTAGGAAGCCTGGACACTGTTGACCTACTTTTTTCGTAAGCCTAAGGGAATTGAGTTTGCTGCACTCACTGGCAATCCGAGTATGCGGGAAGGAAAAAAAAGGTGAATTTCACTGTGATACGTTGTTTTATCAACAAGAAAGTTATGTATTAATCTCTCTAAAAAAAAAAAAAAAAAAAGGAGATGAAAATGTGTGCTATGAAAGCGATGATCAGGTGCCATTTTCTGTAGGAAATTAAGAGCTTGTCCTTTGTTATTGATAATGCCCATCTAGAACTGGTACAGGGAGGAAGCAGAGATGATAAATTTAATTTAGTGAACCAAGAACTGGCATTTAGATTTTGACTCCTCTGAGTCTGTTTTACACGCTGTATCTGAACTACATGTAACGTAGTACAGTTCTGGTAATACAGTATTCCAAAATATTTTTAATAGTTAAAACATTGAATACCATATAGCACAGGTAGTTAGCAAACGCTAACTGTTTAGTCTGTACATGGTAAGTGCATGCTATTCCTGTCGTAGCTGGGCAAATTCTAGTATTGGTGAGGCTGAAATTTCCCAGAAATGCTCACTAGGAGCTATAATGAAAACGTAGGACTTGCTGACTCTGTCCTCAGCTTCTTTCCTGTGCCTCACGTCCTCCTATCCAACGGTCTGAGCACAGAAATTAGTGTGGGATCCTAATGCTGGCTGTAGTGCACTTCAACTCCTGACACGGCCCAGTGCAGGCGGCATAGTTTACCTGCTGTCATTCCCACTGAGTATTTACAGTGGGCATATGGTAAGGGCTGTTATAAAGACAGCGTGTATGTACAGAAGGGCTGTGTAAAGAGGACTGTGCAGGTTCCAAGCACTGCATTTTTCACCTGCATCAGCCTGATCCACTCCTGAGACTGAGCTCTCGCATCCCTCCACCAATGGCAAGGAAAACCTGCTAGGTACAGTCCCTGGAACAGCAATATACAGGAATAGGGACAGGGGTGTCAGCTTGCTCTTTCCTCCGTCCTCTTGTTACGGAGTTTTGGTAGAGGGACTCAAAACTTCATTATGTGATGTTTGTGGTAGTGAAAAGATAGAAAATGACTTGTGCTAGATAACTTCCTTTGCAGTGGGAATTAGGAAGGGAAAGAAGTAATAACTTATTTCCTTACTTTTTGAGGGCCTTGCAAATTATCATGATAACCATATTGCAGGCAATCAGTGGGGGATGGCAT
This sequence comes from Leptosomus discolor, assembly GCF_034619465.1. Lineage (NCBI taxonomy): Eukaryota > Metazoa > Chordata > Aves > Leptosomiformes > Leptosomidae > Leptosomus > Leptosomus discolor. The sequence continues at coordinate 2,093,164 of NC_141401.1, read as the reverse complement.
TTTTTGCATACCACTCACCGGTACTCCTGCGAGATTCCGCAGCATGGCAAGTCTAATAATTTTAGTATTCTTCTGTGCCAGCATTCTGCTTTTCCTTGAAAACAAACATTTATTTTCTTTACGTGGCCATCTCCAGATCTCCTCTGTCCTCTCTAACCACGATGGAAAGCAGCAGAGAGCAGCAGCAGACTGCAGTGAGACAGTCGTTCTGGCGCTTGTAGCATACAGCCAGCCTGGAAGTCTGTGGCACGGATGGAGGGTATTTCCCCCACCTAAATAAAAACAGAATTTATAGAAGTCATGGGCTTCGTGATCCTCCTGTAATTAAAGAACTGATATATTGTTCCTTTGTAGATTTTGACTGTTATTTCATTGTGGGTAGGCAATAACTTTGGGTACGTAATTATAAATGGGAAATCCATGCATATTTCTTGCTGGTAGCATGTCATTTGGATTTAGTGGAGAAAATCAGACTGCTTAATTATTGTTTTTTCTCTCTTTCTGTAATGCTTGAACTTCCTGTGTCAGAAACTTCTTGAGAGGAGATTCTTGGGGCAGCCAAATACTGAGCTTTAACAATATTTTATGATACATGTTAAAAATTACCTGTGTTCTTGCCACACAAATTTCCCCCCGACATTGAGGAAAAATAGAAAAACAGATTTTGGTGAAGTTCTGTTCTCATAGCAAAAATTCTGCAGGATGATAAATGTTAACTATTTGTTTTAAATGTTGGTGGAGTTAGAATGAACATTTCTTATGAAACATGGGTTTTAAAGAAATATGTGGCAAAACTGAACCGGTATCGAGAAACCTATGCTTGATGTGCTGGATTTCTTAAGATATAAAACCCCTTGAAGTTTGATTACAGCTGCATCAACACAAATCAGAATAGGGGATTAAGGTTATGATTAGCCCTGGAAAATCTACATAATATTTATGCAAATTTGGCAAATTGAGTTGGTTTTCCCCATAGTCTTGTAAATGAAAAAGACATTTTAGAAAAATTGCAGTTCTATAGAAATTCTATGATTTTGTATCCTATTCTTTAAAATTTAATAGAAAATGAATGTGATTGAAATGAACCTGACGGAAAGGTACACAGGGACTGTAGGTAAAAGGTTCATTTGAACAGAAAGACATCTTGTGCGCAGCACCAATCCCTCAGATACTTGGGAGTTGGGGCTCTATTAATTTCTAGTGTAGGAACTAAATTATAAAGTTATTGAACAGGGAGAGAATTTATCTCTGCTAATGGCCATTGAAAGATGCTCTTTTTTTCTGAAGCTCAAAGAAAGTAGTATTCTAATATGAGGAAGCTCTAAGATATTTCAGGAGTTAAATCAAATATACTTTCCATTTTTTACCCCTCTAAATTGGTAATATAACTCAAATAGTCCAGTTTGTCATATATGATAATGTGAGAGATTGTGATAAAATGTACAGATCAATAGCCTACAATTGAGATTAATGCTCGTCTCCCACTAAAAAGAACAGGGAAGTTTTGCGCTGCAGAGCTGTACGGAGCAGAGAGCCTTCCCGCTCAGTTCTGTCAGGCGAAAAAGCTTTCTCTAAAAGCTGAACGTAGCATGTCATGGGTTGTGGTTGCGGTGCGGAGACGACCCAGCTGTGGCGCTCGAACGCATAACCCTTCTTTTCTGCTGCGGAGGATGCTGGACCTAAGCTTTTAACGGGGATTTTCTTTCATCAGAGCTATGCTCTAAGGTGGACGGTGTTTTGAAATGGGCTGTTTTCAGCCGCACCGCTGAACAGAAGTGGGAAAACTCTTCGAGGAACGAATTTTACCTGGACGTCAGTACAAGAGATCCTTAGCTGAGTGTTCTGTAACGAGGAAAACCAGCAAAGTACACGGCGGCTGTCGGCAAACCTGCTTAGGGCACGTTAGTACAGGTGTCCGGAGTTGGCCGTGACAAGCAGAGCGCAGCGGTCCCGTTTCCAGAGCCCCGCGCTGCTGGTTGGGGTGCAGTCCCGCCGTGAGGGCCAGGCCCTCGCACCCCGGTACAGGGACACAGGGGCTGTGGGAGCAGGCCATGTGTGTTAGGTGGAATAACCTGGGGACAAAAGCCCCCCGAGGTCTGCAGGAGAAGCCGTCGCTGGAGGAGACCCCAGCTCATCGCTCTGCATTTTGAAGATTGGCAGCGCTGGGGACTTCCCACGCTTTTTAACTACCGCAGGAGTCCCGGCCTGCCTCTGTTTGATTTGCTGTCTCTACAGTGGTTTTCCCGTTAAAAGCAGAAAGCATAATGGAGGGAAAAACCCGAAATCCGGTGCCTCTGCCCTTCCCGCTCCCACCCCGGGGCGGGCTGCCACAGCGCTGCCGCCCGCCTTCTCCCGCAACATGGCGCCGCCTCCGCTCCCTGCTCCCTCCTCCCCTTCCTCCTCCTCCTCCTCCTCGGCCCGGCTCCTCGGTTTTGGTTCCGGGGCAGCGAGTCCTTCCTGCGGGCGGGGCGGGACGGGGCGGGGCGGTGCAGCCGCGGCTCGGCCCGGCCCGGCCCGGCTCGGCTCGGCTCGGCTCGGCTCGGCCCGGCTCGGCCCCCGCGGCCCGCCGCAGCATGTGAGCCCGGCGGGGCGGGGATGCTCTGGCTGCTCTGCGGCCCCTCCCGCGCCATGGAGAGCCAGGCGCTGGTGATCCGCATCAAAATCCCCGACGGCGGGGCCGTCGACTGGACCGTTCACTCGGCGCCTCAGCTGCTCTTCAGGGACGTGCTGGTGAGTCCCGGCGGGGGCGGCCGGTCCGGGACGCCCCCCCCCCCCCCCCCCCCCCCCCGGCGCTGCCCGGGAGAGGGACGAGGGGACGCGGCGCTCCGGGGTCTGCGGCTCCGGGAGCACCGACCCGTCACCCAGGTCGGGTGGGGAAAGCGGTGACAAAAACCCTCCCTGGAGGAAGAAAGGTGGTTTGTTTTACTTTTTGCAGGGACGGGCTTTTTTGCCGCCTCGTGTCTGCGCCTGAAAGTTTTAATAGGAAAGTGGTTCTGGGAAAGGCTGACAAAAATCACGGGCCTGGGGCAGCGTCGGTGCCCCCTCCCCGTGTTTTAGGGTGCAGCAGTAGGGGTGGCTTTGCTCTCCTGTAGGGAGAAGCGGTGAAGTGGCCAGATGACCCCCAGCACAGAGCAGCGGTCCCAGCTGTCCCTCCGAGGGGTTGAAGGTGCTCTGTCCCCACGCCTGAAGGTGCGGTGTCCCCAGCGCTGTCCCCAGCGCTGTCCCCACGCCTGAAGGTGCGGTGTCCCCAGCGGTGTCCCCATGCCTTGGCGTGATGGGGCAGTCACAAGGCATCGCTTCAGGGTGACTGACAAAGTCGTCGTTCGGAAGCCTCCCTGGCTCAGGCGCCGTGACCGTGCGCTCCGCACGTGGGCTGGAGCTGTGCTTGCTTTTGATGGTATTGCCCGTTGCTGTGGGTTGGTGGCATCTGAACTGCCCTCCACCCCTGCCTGCCTTCTTTTTTCCCCCTCTGCATGTCGAGTATACAAGGAGCCTCAGAAATAGCAGCGGATATTTGTGTCACTTATTGTTTCTTCTTGATCGCATCCTTAGCCCAAAGAAAAGTCTAATCCTTGTGGGCAGATCGTTCTTATTTTCTTCAGGATGCCCTCATCATTCCTACATAGCACATCTCTGCTAGAGATTCCGTGTGCCCCTGCTTCTTTTAAAAAAATTCTTCCTGTACCACAGTTCATGTGCATATTTAATTTATTTTGTTATTAGTATTGGAGAGAGATTCTGCAGATCTCTTTCAACTGGTTGCATTTTACTGAGAAGACACCAGAGCCTATGGCTTACTCTGAGCCTGTGGCTTACTCTGAGCCTGTGGCCCTACAGGTGCTCCAGGAGTCTTCGTTTGGGGCAGCAGTGAGGTGTGGAGCCCAGAGAGGGCTTCAGGCAGCACAGCTGTAACTCAGTGGTCAGAGGTATCTTACATGTCAGGCTCTGCACCTACAATTTCTGTTGTAGCTCCTGTAGTTGCTCCATCAGGTTGCAGTTGGGACCAGTGTTTGACTTTTTGACCTGAATTTAAAAGGAACTTGTGTGATATGGTCAAAGAGACAGCATGCCTTTTGGAGCCAGATCTCAAATAAGCAGAAGTACCATTGTGCAGCTGTTGGAGTAGCTCTGATAGGCTTTACCTGCGTTGAATTATTTGTTGTATCAGGGCAAAGTGCTGAACTCGAGTCTAGTGCGAAGCCTTGCTGCGAGGAGTTTGAATAATTGCCTGCAGCGTACTGAGAAGAGAGCCTGACAGAGCCCTTGACATCTGGAGCGCTTCTTTGTGGTCGATGGACAACATGGGATCTGGAGGAGCACCCAAAGTCATCAACGCCTGCAGTAACCTCCAGTGATGTGGAAGTGATGCTTCCTGAGAGCTGTGGCCACTCTTAAGTGTGAAAGGGTAAGGGAGGAGGACATGCCAGGCAAATCTTCAGCTTGGACTCTGTTTTTCACTGCTGATATGTTTAGGGAGGCAGTTATGTAGGGGATCTGTCACGGAATAGGTATGACAAATCAAAGCAGAGGGACTGTGGTATAGCAGGTCTTGCAGAGCCTTCTTCCTGCCACTAGATGGGCAGTTCCTGTGATCAGCAAGCCTCGAATTTACCTGGGCAAACCATCCCCGCTCAAAGGCCAAGAACTGCAGGCAGGCTTGGCTAACGGGACGCTCATCTTGTTCTGCGTCGCTGTGGAAGTCATGGAGAAAATAGGAGGTTTCTGAGTCTTTCCCCTCCGCTTGTGATTTTGACGCTTACCTTAGCTGTTTGTTTGCAGCTGTCTAGCAGATCTACTGAACTTTTTAAAATGTGGTTTTTGAGTTGTGAGCAGGTTGAGCTTCTTGTTTCACGTCCTAAGTGGTAGTTTCTCCAGTCAGTAGATAATGGTGGAATATGACAGGAGCATACATTGCTGGTTTTCTTACAAAATCCCAGTGTCTGTCATTATGCTCACATTCAGTGGTCATGGATGTTCTTCCCAGGGATGTTCTTCCCTGATGCCTGTGTAGGCGCTTCTACCCCAGCCAAGCAGAGCTGCTGAAGCGGGGAGCACACCCTTCTGCAGTTGTTCCGTTTAGCACAGCAGAGCGCTATGGAGAGCTGCGGTGGGTGAGTGGCCACGGGTGCTGTTGGCTCTTCTATGTGGTGCAGGTTGAGATCACTGTGTTAACAGTATTTTTGGGAAGGTGCGGCTGCCGCAGCTCACCTGTGGTTCGCTTCACCCAGCTCCTCTGCAGACGCAGGTCTGTCTCCAGCCATCTGCACACTACATTAATTCCACACAGAAGAATATGAACGGTTCCTGGGTTGAAACGTCCCAGCTCTTTGTTGAGTGGAAGTGGACAGATTTCTACATCAGGTCACATCTGTGCTGGTGATGGTAATTTTCAGTTACCCTCTGTTAGGCTATTGCGGTGAGGGTAGCGGTGACAGCAGTACCTCCGTCCAAACTGGAAGCATTGGGTCATGTATGGTGAGTCAGTGGGGGATGACACGTTTCTCCCCATCAGTGGCAGTCTCAGGTGGAATGGTGGGTGACAGTGTTCAGCTGGGAGTGCGGCCGTGCAGTAGTACCGCTCGATGGTTGTCATTTTCATGTCAAAGCCCTCTCTTGTGGACTGTGAAATCTTAAGAGAAGAAGTTGTTTAATAAGGTCTGAACTGTCTCAAGGCCCTCGTTTGTCTGTGTTTCAAGAGGTGCCATCACAGCGTGCACATGCACTTCATTTATCTGGTAACCACAGCAATTAAATGAAGTAAGGCTCCATACACTGGAACGTGGTAGATCTGGCCCCATGTGTGGCTGGGGAGGGCAGGAGTGGGGCTGACCTAGTCCTCTGTTGTCCTTCTGCCTTCACTGTGATTTCCACTCACCTGGTAGGCAATTACAGAGGGCTTATGTGTTAAGAGTATCAATTAAAGATAATGTGGAGAAATGAGACGTTCCCTACTAAGGTAAATTACTGAATAGTGATAATCCAGTGAGGCCCCACTGTTTCCCTTATTGTCCATGCCTCTCTAAACTGAAGACACAGGAATGCAAGGTACCCCTTTTTTCTCAGCTCCTGCAGTTTGGGGCACAGCCAAGCTCCACATGGCCCCTGTAGTTTGCCCCGTTTAGCACTGCACTGGCTCTGTGGTGCCGTCCAGAGCACGGCAGGCTTGAGCCTGCGCCGTGTACCTGCAGTCCAAGTGGTTTGGTGGGAAGTCCCGTCCTGCCTTGAACTGCAGAAACCCGTTTGCTAGCCAGTTCCAAAACCCAGGTGCATACCCCCAGGTCTTTAGCATCAGTGGAAACTGGGGGCATGGGGGAGCCTTGAATTAGCCATGTAGTAAGGCTGTTCATCCTTCTAAGGTAGGTCCAATGTTCTGCTTTGTATTAAGAAAGCCCCGTAAAATTATCTTTGAGATCAGCGCGGGTTTTTTTTAAACACGGATTTTTGTTAATTTAGCATCCTAGAAGTGAACAGCCTTGTGAATAGAAATGAGCATTAGCGATAGGACAAGAGGAAATGGCCTTAAATTGCACCAGGGGAGGTTTGGGTTGGACATTAGGAAGAATTTCTTCACTGAAGGAGTAGCCAAACATTGGAACAGGCTGCCCAGGGAAGTGGTGGAGTCACCATCCCTGGAGGTGTTCAAAAACCGTGTTGATGGAGCACTTGTAGACACGGTTTAGTGGGCATGGGGGTTTTAGGTCAATGGTTGGACTTGATGATCTTAGAGGTCTATTCCAACCTAATGTTTCTATGAGTGTAGCCTTGCAGGATTTCAGGCTGGCATGCAAGATTATTTTCATCTCCCTTTTTCAGAGAAGAAGCTGTGGTATAGAGTCACCAAATATCCTGTCCTTAGCCACAGAACAACCTGTTGGGAGTCAGGAGTCTGACGCTCAGTGCAACATCTGACACACTAAATGACACATTTCTTAATTTTCAACTGCTGTAGTTCTGTCTCTCGGAGGAGCCTTGACAGATGCCAAGCTGTGTAGCCGGCGTTCAAACCAGCAGGCCTGATACCTGCAGGCTGGTGCTGGTGGTTGGCCTTGATGCAGTAGGATGGTGCTTGACCCGTGGAAGTGGCACTGCTTGTATGCCTTAGTTAGGCATTTTCTTGATTGCTTTCTTAAAGTGGGTGCTACGAGCTGTTCTTCATATTGTCACTTTAAATATGTTCTGTGTGTATCAGCTCTGCAGACCTGTAAGTTACCAGTAAACAGATTTATTTTAAAGGCACCACTAAACGAATTACAATAAGCTTATTTTTTTCATCAGGCTGTCTAGATTCGTTTGTCCTGGCTGTCACTGGAGTATTTAAGCACTTGGTGTTAATTCAGGATAACTTCATGCTGTCATACTGAGATAAACCAAGTTTTAACTGGAACGGGAGTGAGGGCCGTGGTTTCAATATTTACACTGTTATTTAAAGCAGTGCTTTCACATTTTCTGCATTCTCGCCCGAGAGAGAAGTGCTCCACAGCTCTTCTAGAGAGCAGATTTGATGGAGTTTCTGTTTAGGCTGCTGTTCCCTAATTTTTCCCTTCACTGTTAGAGGCTTTTCAGTTTTGTGAGATAGAATAGAAGCTATCATGTATGAGAGCCCACTTGAACAATGCCTACAAATTGGAGTATTTTATTGTTTGTGATCTCTGTTGTGATAGTAGAAAATCGTCATGCGTGCATAATCTGTGGAAATTTAGAGTAATCCTTTAAGCTTGGGTCACTGAGAGGTCTGCTGGATGCTTGAGCATGGAAATCTTATGTGGCTGATGAAAATACTATGGTAACAACAGAGTAATGGTGGAATTTCCCTCTCTCCCACTCGCCGCAAGGCTAGTTTTTCTCAGATGCTTTGATTTAATAGAAATATTGAAAGTTGACGAGAGCAAAGTTTTTGTAGTTGTTGGTAGGGTTTTCCTTTCAGCTGTTTATTTAGTGTAAGACAGAGTTATGGTGCATAATTCTTAAATTTATTTGTGTGGTGATCACTCATTTTAAAGAAGTCCCAATATATAGAGAAGGTTGTTCTGAATGGGTGAAGAGGGGAGTGTCAGAATTTGTCATCACTGTGTCAGTGCTCTCGCACCCTTGGGAGTCTTGGAGCTTTGCTAGCAGGCGTTTGGGGCCGCCAGAACTGGCTCTGTCTCGGTGCCGTGCTTACGCACCTCTTAAATACAGTTTTTTAAATACCCCGGAACTGGGGTCCTTTTCTGATAACAAGTTCTAAATCCATTTCACAGAAGCATCTGTGTGCCCACGTAAGAACACTTTACAAGTGGCTTAAATCTAACACAATTAAAGTGTGTTTGCTGAGGAATCTTCAATGTTTAACTAAATGGATTTAGAAATAATTAGTTAACACTACAGTCTTCTGTTTAGACAAGTCTTTAATTTCTTGTTAGGAACAGAGGGTCCAGCTTGGCTGGCTTTTGACAGAGGACCGACAGCGCTGTCAGACCATGCAGAATTATTTAAATGGAAGAATTTTTGTTAACATGGCAATGGGTTTTTTGGTCTTTTTTTTTTTTTTCTTTTACCTTTTTATTGGCTCCACAAATTTACAATCTACATAATTAGACAAGCTGTGTTGCACATATTTTGTATACAATTAATAGTTTAAATTGCATACTATCGATTTATTTTAGCATCTCAAGTGAAAAGAACATGAGAAAGTTTTAGAAATACTATTTGCTTCAGTGAGCTCTGTGGAAATCTTTAGGTTGCTTTTGCTGCTTTCTCGTTGTGTTCATTGTGTCTCTTTAACATTGCACCGAATGTTGAATTTCCTGTTTTTAGACTAAATGAAAAAATAGAGAAAATAAAAGTGACAGGACCGTGATCACTAAAGCTTTGATATGGGGAGGGGGGGGTGTGCTTAGCACCCCGAGATGCTCTCGCAGTGTTATGCACTACAATAAATATTGTTGTTCATTAATTTCTAATCACTTTGTGACACTGTCAGTGGAGCGATTGTCTGACATGAGAAATCGGGCAGCAGGAAGGAAAAAAAACCATGCTGTGCATTTATGCTGTGCCCTAACATGACATATTGCAGCCTCGCAAAGGCTGACAACAGCACATACGCTGGGAGGCCAGGGTGACTTCAGTCTGAGCAGCTATTTTTCACTGAATTTTGAGTAAACGCTGTATGTAAAGGCCAAAAAAAAAGAAAGCAAAAAAAAAAAAGCTCTCCTCCTCTCAGTTTAGTTGTACAGGAAAGGCTTGTATTAGCTTAAAAAATGCTGGTTTGGATCAGAGACATATAACACTGGGAAATATTTGGTCTATTCTGTGATGGGCTTGTGTGTGTGAGTTGCACATCCCCTGAGAAAGGGGTTGCACGGCATCGTCCCAACGCCTTCACTTCTTTGGGTATTTTAACCTTATTTCCTCCAGTCTACCAACTTTTGAAGAAGTTTCAATTCCAGTTAAGAATGACGAAGAGCCCTCCAAACTTCCCGGCTTGCATGGAGCGGAGAGTATCTTGACACAGCGCTGCTTGGCGAGGCAGCAGCGGGCAGCTCGGCGCGGCTGCTGGGTCCCACCGCTTTCCCGGGCGGTTGTGGGCTGAAAGCAACAAAAATTGGTTCAGTCTCACGGGTGTTGTTTTAACTCACGATGGCAGCCCTAAAGCCGGCTGGAGCTGTTTGTTCCCCTGTTGATGGAAGCTGCAGGCAGGGCAGGAGATGGAGCTGTGTGATGAGGTTACCCTCGGTGGGAGGGAGGACCAGGGCAGTTGTTTGAAGGTGGAGAGGAGCAATTGGGGTGATGTAAGCAGGAGGATTGAGAGAGAAAACGTGCTTTCTTAAGTAAAAAGCCATTCATAAACCTCTGTTTTTATGACTAACTTCGATGAGTTAGATGTTCCTTTTTCTATAACCTACGGACAAAATCAATTCTTTAAACTGCAAGAACAGACAACACTGACTTGTTTGCAATTATGACTGAGTTTTCTGAAAAGACAATTTTCCTTGAGGTAACATGGAGAGGAAGAAGAGCACCGTGATTTGTACTGATTTGTGCTGCGCACTGAGAAGTTTGCGGTTTTGGGGCGCGGTGGTGAGTGGTGGGTCTTTAAGTCTTCAGCCTGTAGCTGGGGTCTGATTGAGGTGATTTACTCTAAATCATCTCAGGCATCTCACGTGTGATGTATAGCTAACTCTGCTTTACGTTTTAGGATGTCATCGGTCAAGTTTTGCCAGATGCAACGACAACGGCATTTGAGTGTAAGTATGACTTGTATAAACTGTCTCCTTTGTCACATTATGGGGCTGTCATTTTTTAAATAAATAATGTTTACGTTCATGATATGTTACAGTTAAATATTTACGCGTTAATGCAACTTTAATGATGATACTGAACTAAGCAATATTTTATTATTTAATCACATCTTGAATGAGCATATTTCTACAATATAGCTTTAATTACCAGCATGACCTTACCATGCTCTTACTCCTCACTGCAATTATATTGCTCAAATTAAATGCAAAGTATAAAGTACCTGTAGGTCTAAGTTTAAAATTTTAATCCTCCGTTGGAAGAAGCCAAAAGAGCAGCAGCTTTTACAGAAACGTGGTACAACCTGCAGATTTTGTACCAAATGTAGCAGCGTTAGAAATTAGTGTTTCCTTTCACTGGAACAAATGTCTGTTTTTTTGCTGGAAGGACTGCTGTGGGTTTAGTTTCCCTTTTTCCCTTCTGGGCTCAGGCTAAATACACTGTCTTCTCTGTCTCCTCTGTGAGAGCAGGAGATGTCAGTAGTTATTCAGCTTCAGCTCCTGGAGGAGGTATGAGAGCTGCAGGAGAGTGACACCTGGTTAGACTGGGGCAGTAGCAATAACTTCTAAAAGGCCATGTGGGTCTGGTTGAGAAGCTGGGAAAAATAGCTTCTGTGGAGGATCTGAGCAAGCTGTAGGTTGGGGTTGTCCATAATGGCACTTGCACCTCGTGAAGGTGGTTCTATTATCCTAGGAAAGCTCTCGGTGAGTATGTTAGCGCAGAGTTAGACCTCTATCTGCTAATATCTGTTTCAGATGTACTCTCTGAACCTTGTTTATTTTTTGAGGGATTCCTGAGGGATTGTCCTGTCTGAAGAGCAATAAGCTGCAAAGGGGAGTCAAACATCTCTGTCTTGGGGGATAAGATATGGGGCTGGAGTTCTCTCCCAACTGGAGAGGGCTCCTGCTGTTCCCTTTTAATTTTTTTTTTTTTTTTTTTTTTTTTTTCTGTATGACTCTGTGTTTTACTTTGATAGAGGTGAAATAGCAAGAAGGAGCTGGAGGGGATTGGTAGTGTTGTGAGTAAGGTAGTGATGCTGAAGGTGAGAGAGCAGATACAAGATAGGGCCTTACATTCTTAGTAGCGTTTCTCCCCTTTTTAGAGCTTTATGGATAATTCTGCCTGTAGATGATCAAAGGAAATATTGTTTTGTGGTCCTTCAAGTACTATTTAGTGCTTTTTATCTTTCTTTTCCTATGTTTGTGTTTTCCTCTCCTGAAACGCTAGAAACCTAAGAATGGAAATTACAAGTGTTATTTCTCTGTGTCCTCGACGTTTCTCCTGCCCTGCTTTTTAAAACAAGACTTTCCAAAGAGACCTGAGCAAAACCAAGCTCCAGACCTTGCCTTTTTTTTTTTTTTTATGATTTGTTAATATTTTTTTTTTACATACCTCCCACATCACACATTAGCTTTGCTTGAACTTCATGCACCAGTAGCAGTCGCTGCAATCAGGGCAGTAGCCCATATTAATGGTACCATGTGTAGAACTTTCCTGGAAGTACTTATTTTGCTGTGTCTTCTAACATCTGCTTCTGTGCTTTCAGTTCATGTCTCTAGTCTGTCGTTTACATCTGCACAAAACCGTTTCCCCTGCCATTTAACTGGCATCTAAAATATGTTATGTATATTGATGCGTGATTTTTCTGGTTACTTTTTCCATATCAAATGCCTGGATTTTACCAGCTTCAGCTTCGTTCTCACCTGCTTCATTGCTGCTTCGGATGTGGATAATTGCCATCCAGTGCAGGCTGCTCTACTGTTTGTTTAGTTATTGCTATCTCCAGTGTACCAGCCATTGCGGCTCCTACCTGGGGCTGCACTTCTCCTCCTGTTGGACCTTTATGTGGATTTCACCACTGTATTACACATCACTACAAATAAAATCACTAACAACATATGGCCTGTTATGATCCTTTCATCCAAACTCTGCCATTTTGTATATTTGTGACACACTGCAGATTTTGTGAAGATTGCTTCATAATATTTGTTTACCATCTGCTGCACTCTGTTTGGTATCTTGCAAGGATTTCTTCCTCCATTTTAAGTGACATTAGCAAAATCCAGCCAGTACGTAGGATTTTTTGGTTCTACTTTTGCTTCCCTAATGTGCTGGAAAATCGTATTGCTGTGCTCTAGGCAAGTAGAGAAGCCTGGAAATCTTTCTGAAGCCATGTGTTGTATCTAGCTAGTTTTTGGGCTGTGCCCACTTAAATGTCGTGGTAGGGTGGCAAAGGATCTCTGCATAGTTATGGGAGGGATTTTCTTCTGGTTTTGCTCTTTACAAGCATTGCCTGGCTGTTTTAGAATTCAGCTCCTTTTAATGCCAGGTAACATTATCTGCGTTTTCATCAACGTATTTTTAGTTTATTCTCTTTGTGCCACCATCAAGAATTTTGCGGTCCTGAGAACTTTGGAGTCAATTTCTTAATCATTTGCAATGAAGAATGTGTGATTTGTTTATTTGGTTTTTTTTAATACACATTTTGCAAGTGGGCTTTAAGAATTTTCCACTTTTTCTTTTATTGGTGGTCCCAGCTCAGTCTGTTCCCTCAAGCCAGGCACGTTTAACGGCTTTTTATCTCCATATATTCATCTCTCTCTCATATGTTTCCCCTCTTCTGCTTTTTATTCTGATCCCTTCTTGTTGATGCATGGCGTTCGCTGTGTTCACTACTCCAACAGCTGCTTCTTCAGCTTTCCTTACCCCGTTACATGCTGCGACTGGGACTTGGGTTCTGGCCAGGTAGCAGTTTCACAGCTCCTCCTCCTTTCTGCCTAAAATGTTTCCAGGCAAGGAAGCACTCAGATTCAACTCACTAACTCTTCTTAATCTTTTCATCATTCATGACTCGCTGCAGGCTGGTAACCCTAGCAAGTAGTTTTAGCAATCTGGCAGTTCACCAGTTAAATTTCCATGAGCTAAGGCTCTTGTAGGGCATCGCTATGCTGTCTATCCTCTTCCAGCTTCCACATTTCCAGTGTCCCATAGCTCTCTTCCAGTACATTTTTAAAGTGTAATTCTAAGATTTTTGTTACTTTTTTTTTTTCCTTATTATTTCTCTGTTGTTGCTTTGCACTCTCTTCTGCCTTGTTTTGCTCTTATAGCCTCAGAAATTTTCAGAGGCAAAATGAACAAACTCCTTTTCTCGGGTAACTTTAATTTGTTGACTTGGATCTCTTCCCAAATTCTTGTGCATAACTATGAGCAAGATAGGGACACAATGACACTTTTTTTTATGCTGATGTAATCACAGGGGGGGCTGTGATTGCAGAGAGCACATCTATAGAGAGGGGGACAGACAGACAGACTGCCCCAGGCTCTGCTTATGTCCTGAGCTGGTCGGGAGCAAACCTGCTCTGGTCCTGAAGCCGTGCAAATGCACTCACTCATCTCCACGTCCTCACCCTTTGGTGTTTAATAGGTGTTAGAAATGTGGTGTGTGTGTTGCTCCTTGGTTTCCCAGTGCATGTTAGCTCGGGCAGAGTGCTCTTCTCTTGTGACCATACAGCTTTCTGACCGGCTTGCTTGCAGCTTGGAGCACGGGCAGAATCATCCTGGTCTGCCCAGCCTCGTGTGCGTGGATGTGTCCTGACACATCAGCTTTCAGGAAGAGGTGGGTGTCTCAGGCCTTTTAAATAGCCCAGCTCAAATGGGTTGAGATTTCCCATGATAGAAGTTTTCTGGCCAAAAAGGCGTGTGAATTTGTCAGCCATTCTTTGGTGTCAGTTGGATGTTTCGTTGTTTTATTTTCAAAGAGCTCCCAGTCTAAAGGGAAAAAATAAATGTACAACTGGGCTAAACACCAGTGTGCTTTGGGGTTTTTCTGTGTTGTGGGTTGTTTTTTTTTTTTTAAAAAGTATCTAAGGAAGATATTTAAATGGCAGCAGGCAAAAATTGGAGACAGATCATTAACCCTCCCTTCTCCCCCAAAGCTAGAGCAATAAAAAGAAATTAACATTTTGTAACTGATTTGGAGGGGAGGGGGCTGCTCTGTTCGTCTGGTGACTGGTGCAGCTCTCCCGTCAGTGAAAGCGTATGAGCTTTCCACGAGGACCGGGGCAGGAGAGGACGGGGTGGATGCTGCTCCTGTCGGAGTGAAGGAGCTGCACAAGGTGTCTCGGCAACTGCTGCACGTGACACTGGAGTGTGTTGTGGCACCAGCTGGTGCTAATGGGGGGGATTGAGCCCCCTGGTAAAGCTGCACCTGCTGAATCCTGCCATATGTCTTGGGAAAGCCTATTCCTCCTTCAGACCTTCGTATTAATAATTCTTTCTGAACGCCTTGCTCTGCTGGAGCCTTTCCGAATCTTGCTCCCGTTCCCCTGGTTCTACAGCAGCCTCTTTCCTTACGCCACAAGTGCCTTGTCTGGGTGTTTGTGGCTGCGTCCGAGCCATCGTCACGAAACCGTGGTTGCTGCTCGTGCCTCCTCTTCGCCCCCAGTTGCCCTGTGAACAAAGACACAGCCTGGTTTTGCTTGGTCACGAACTTCTCCCTTTGTCTAAGTCTCTCGATGTAAACTTTGTGGATTTGTGTCCGCTTGTAAGTTCCCGTTTTTTTTTTTTTAGGTCCGCGTTGCTGTGTCATGAAGAAGTAGAGATGCCCATGTGTTCGTCATGGGGGGTGGGATGGGGACAGAGGGGTGGGAGGAACTTGACACAGGGCAGGTGAGCTGAGGTAGGGTTGTCAGTGAGACCAGAAGGTTTTAGTGGAAGGAAAACAATTTATTTATTTATTTTTTGGATTTCTAGTAATTCTGGTGAAAGAAACTGCCAAAACGTGACTCCGTCTGAGAGGATCGAAGCACACGCAGAAACTTTACTTCCCATTTGCTGCGTCAGAAGAATACCTTGATGGGTTTTGTCAGGGGGGTGTTACAGCATGTGTAAGGCGCTCTGCTTCTGGAGAGGTTCTGGCAGTAAAAGAACTGTTGAGAGCGAAGTTTTGAGCACCTTGTTCACGTCCCCTTTTTAGATGCAATTATCTTTGTTAATTCACGTTTGGAGTCACTATACGTTGTTATTTCAGAGTGCCTGGTTACCTTGTGTAGTTGGCTTATGCTTTCTTTGTATCTTTATTTGTAAAAGTCCGAGTAAAAACCCTATCTATTAAAATTGAAAATATCCTTCTTCCCTTGTTCATGAATGTAATACATTTCTTTGGTAGATGAAGATGAGGATGGTGATCGGATTACTGTTAGAAGCGACGAAGAAATGAAAGCCATGCTGTCCTATGTAGGTATAGTATAACAAATGCTGGTGTTTTCTGTGTTTTTCAGTTTCTCTTTGTGTATTTTTGCTTGTATCAGAGTGTTAACCGAAGCTGCAGTGTTCACTGCACAGTGTTCCTGCGTTAAGTTCACAGTATAATATTCCTGTATTAAGTGTAGGTGTTCAAAAACTGTGTCATAGAAGCTTTATGGACATGCTTGACTTTTTAAAAAAAAGACTTGTACACTTACTGATCATATCATAAACATTAAGAATAATGCATCTTAATGACTTTTGCATTAGGTATAGTGCAGGCTAAATGGACTATCAATTTCTTGTATTTTTTATGCAGTACTTAAAGTAACGGCTCATTAAAAATGAACCCCTGGGCTCTAAAAATTTTTCAAAATCTACTTTCATCTGGAGACTGTTTCACCCCTCCTAACAGAAGAGTTTCATTGTAGCTCCGGGCTCAATATTCATAGAGGATTTAAAAATGTATTTTCTGTTTTTTAATATGAGATATATGTGTGTCTGTGTGTGCCTTTATATACACAGATGTGTGTAAAATCTCTGTCTAGATACCTATAAATATAAGACCTGTCTGTAGAAATAAAGTGTGCAGTTACTTATTGAAACAAAATACTTGGAATATAGCTGCTTTCTTGTTGCAGGTGTAAGTGAAAAAAATCGTTTAACATTTCCTTTCGAACTAAATTGATAAGCAAGAAAATAACAAATGGGTATTTTCTCTCTAAGCCAGATGGAATTCTGGTTCCTCATGAAGTGCATTTCTCACCGTATTAATGGCCTTAACTTGGAACATGTCAGAAACAAAACCTGTTCAGTACCGTTTGTAGGTGGTTTTAACGACTTGGTTCAGTTTAGTCCTCCTCCTCAGTTCCCTGTGGCAGAGGAGGCAGAGCAGGGATCACCTACACCTTGCCTGAGTCTTGCTTAATGGATCCCTCTTGGGCCCACGGTCTCTGGTGTTTGGCAAAGCAGCGCGGTGTCCTCGTCCTGAACTGAGCCCATAAATACATCCAACGATTGGTGTTTCCTAGGAAGGGGGCTTGGTTTTTCTAGGCTCCAGGAAGCCTTTCTCAGTGAAACTCGGATCCTTTTGATATCTGCAGAGATTGTGCTGTTTCTTGCCTTGCGAAGGCTGCGGTGGACGTTGGTTGACGGGAAGGCTGTTGGCAGACCCTGGTCCAAAGAGACTTGAGTCATTGCCTGTGACTTGATCCTGGGGTGAAGGAAGTGCAGGTTCCAGATGCTGGTCGTTGATCTCTGTGAAACTCAAGGGATTTAGTGAACAAGCCCGTCTCAGGTGCGGTTTTCTTTCCAGAGGAGGTGTAACCGTTGTATTACGAGTTGGTATTAAAGAGCGTGAGACCGTTGTGTGAAAGAAAGGAAGAAAAATC
The DNA here is from genome assembly GCF_034619465.1 of Leptosomus discolor. NCBI lineage: Eukaryota > Metazoa > Chordata > Aves > Leptosomiformes > Leptosomidae > Leptosomus > Leptosomus discolor. The sequence continues at coordinate 2,076,251 of NC_141401.1, read as the reverse complement.
TTGCAGTCAAGGGGGTTTTGCGCTTCTTTGAGGGTTTTTTGTTTTGTTTTGTTTCATACAACTAAATCAATGGTGATGCTTCCTCACTGGAATTCCTTGTGTTTCTCAATTTTTCCTCTTAAAATGTCTGCCATTTCTGCTGTTAAACTGGAAAACTTGAGTTTTCCTGGCACAGTCTTAAGATTAATCACGCCTTTGTAAGGTCATCTTTTAGCTATGCTTCCAAGCTTACTGTTAAAGTTTCAGTACATTAGAGTTATGATTGCTCAACTCTCTGCTTTCCCTTAAAAAATTATGGGATGTCTGTAAATGACTTCTTTCTGCTTCAGCAGCTTTTCTTCTCTGAAAATTTTTCCCTTCAGTTTTAAGCTTGTTTCCTATTTGAGTGTTGCATTGATGGTTTAACTTTCTGACATCATAAGTGTCATTTTGGGGTATGTTTATAAGAAAACAAATGTTCTTAGCCTACAAGAAAAGGAACGAATGTACTGTCTTCTTGAAGAATATACCGGGGTCAAAAAATATTAAATTTTGAGTATTTTGAGGTCTGCAACAAATATTTGGAGGATTGAACAGCTGCCAAAATATTTCTACTAATTTTGACATAGTACAATTTACTTCCAGTTCTGCTAGTGTTCTCCAAAATGAAAGTGGAGGGTTTTCTTTCAGTTTAAGAACAAAAAGATCATTCCCTGACAATACAGATCTCTTCCATGCAGGTATGACACTATGATTGGGGAAGACGTTTGGAGTCACGCATCTTTAGGCTTTTTGGTTTCTGAACTTGACAGTAAGTGATTTCAGGCAGTTCTGGAATTATTTTAGAGTATGGAGAAATAGTTTGTATGATGCTTATGCAAATATTTTGGAATGATACATAAAATTATTGTTCTGTTGTGCATTGCAGTTAATTAAGACAGGCATTGAGTAGCAGTGTAGTTGCACTTTAGCTGTTGTCTTGTATCAGTGTAAAAAGGCAGTAATTTTTTTGACAGCCACTGATTGGAAAGTTGCTTGCAGCTTTCTGAAAGCAAGGGGTACATGCTTTGGATCAATAACTGGCAAATTTTCCATTAAAAAGAATACCTGAACAATGTTCCAAATAGCCACTGGCATCTTAATTTTCCATGGAAACCTCAAATGCTCGTGTGTGGAGGACAAGTCATTCTCAGACAATTTTTGCAGACTACTTGTTAACAGTTATTGCTGTCCCAAAAGGTTGACAGCTTACATGATTGATATTTCATTTACTTGTCATCACTGTTTGAGTAATGGAGAGGGCCATGGTTTTTTTCTCCCTCTCCTTTTTTTTTTTCTTTTTTTTTCTTAATAGGAAACAGTCTCATATATGTTTATTTTAGTTTATTATTCTAGGGAGTATGTTGTATATGTTTATGCTATGTGTATGTATTTCTTCAGGTCATAGAATGCCACTAGTAAAATGGTCATAAAAAAGTTTGGTTTTCATAAGCAGTTTTGGTCCCCGGTGGAGGAGGAGGTTCTTTCACAGCTCCATAACTGTTAGGTACTGGTGACACATTTTTATGAAGGGATGTGGGGGAGGATTTGGCATGTTATTCATGACCCCCTTGATACAAAATAAGTCTATGGGATAGTCCTGACTCCTGAAAAACCTCTTGATCGTTTCAAAAGAATGGGCTTTTGGAATGAATAGCTTTTCTCTGTATAAGCACAGCGAAAGCCTGTGTCCCGTGGTTATTTAAGATGTGGATTTATATGTTTGTGCACTAATATGAATGAGATGCCCACCCCCCCCAAAATCTTGTGGCGAGATTTTAATGAGAGAAATGCTTTTAGCAGCAGGCATTGTACTAGCTGTACACACAGGAGGTGGGGCTGGATGGATCCTTAAACCCTCAGCAATTTTCTTTCAAACAGTTTTTTCACCAAAGCAAAATTTCTTCCTGTTTCTTGACATGAATCTGAAAAACAGAAGTACTGAAAAACTTCTGCACGTGAATTGACTTTGGTGTCCATCTAACACTTGCTTATTATAGTTTAATCCCATTGTAAGAGGAAATAAAAATGTTTTGTAACATTAGGTGGTTAATAAACTTTTATCTTTTTTAAGTTGCATGGATAAAAAATGCTTGCGTTATGGGAAACCGTTGGTGTGAGTGAAATACATGTGGTTGATTCCATAGAGACTTAGAATTTTTTTCCTCGTCGACATCCATTCTTGCCAGTTAGAGTAATAGTATCACAAAACGCTGGTAACAGTGACATGCTGAAGTCTTAGACCACACTCGGCTGGTGAGAATTAGCATGAAAGTCAGTGGAGCCACACTGATTTATGCCATGAAGATCTGGCCCACAGCCAGCGGGTTTGCTTCAAAGATGTTCGGCGATTGCAGAAGAAACGTGCTTTGTGATGTGCTGTCGATATTTAACACATCATGATGAGAGATGTGCGGGTTATAGACAGTAAACTCATAGCAAAGTCTGTCTCCTGCCCCAGGATTGTCTGGTCGTAATGTTAAACGTCTGTCCGGTGTGCTCGCTGCTCCTCAGGAGTGAGGGTCAACTGAAAAAGGCTAACAAAGATTTCAGTTTATTTAATCCCAGATGTTTATTTCTTCATTTAATACCACTCTTCATCTTCATCCTCGTGCCACTTCTCAGGCTTCCTCATACCACGTTACGTATTTTTTTGCTCTTCTTGGGTCTTGGTGTTCTCAGATACTTTTGCATCCCTTTTTGTCCGTTCTTAGCCTTTCTTTATCAACAAACTTCCCCCCCAGATCACTCCTAGCAGTTCCTGTGGAGTTCAAGGTCTCGATATGTCTGCAGTGTAAGGCTGCTTTGCATACCCTACTGTGCATTAAATTTGTACGCTAAGGGAGTGTGCGACATCTCCGCTTATGTGGGATGTGACCCCAACTGCCCTGACCGTGCTTCATCACTGCAAATCCTTGGATGGCTTCCAGGTTCTCCTCTCCCTTGGAGTTTTCCTAATTGCGCAGGTTTTGACTGTATTTACAGCATTTCTTTGTTTCCACGTTTGACCGGTTTTCCCGGCTTCTCCAGGTGCGGCAGCTGCTGCTGTGTTTGCTGTACATGTTTGGTTCGCTCTTCTGAAGCGTTCACGGGTTTCAGGTGGGCCCGACACTTGCTCAGCTGAGCCGATAACCGACCCCCCTTGCTTGTGCTCCTCCCGTGTCGCTTTGTTGTGTGAACGTTGCGAATGATGAGAGAGGATTCTGAAGGCTGATATGTACTATGGCAATTAAAAAAAAAAGCCAAACCCACATTGAATTAAACAATCCATAAGTGCTCTTACTACTATTCATACATTACTGAGTAATCTCTTTCTTTAATCTCTTTGCAGTATTACTCCACTGTAATGGAACAGCAAGTAAATGGACAGTTAATAGAGCCTCTACAGATATATCCAAGAGGTAATGCTTAACAAATTCTAATCAACAATGATGATATCAGTAAACTGTTTCATCAACAGTTATGTTTTCGGGGGGTTTAAATGCACATAACGTGATGTCTACCTCTTAATTTGGATAGAAGAATTCATTATTGTGGGGAGTGTAGAGAAAACTACATTTATTGCATATAAAATAGCTAATTTACTGGAGTAAATTAGACTAACAAGATTCAGTTTGCATAGTACATATTTAAGTACATTTAAAAAACTCATTGGTGGTGATTCTGCATGTATTCAAACCAAAGCAGATGAATAACTTAAGTTTTGGATACTTAGGAAAATTGGGCTTTGTTAAGATCTTCTAATATGATTAATCAGTCTAACAGACTTGGCGAGTGTGACTGTCGTTGTTCATTTTGAAAATGGGAACATGTCTGTCACAGAAGCTCTATCCGTGACACATTTTATTTGAGATTTGGGCACTTAGCAGTGGTATCAAAGTGATCACAAGTACTTTATAAGAGTTCTTCTGAACAGGGGAAGATGTAGTCAATTATGTGGGCCGAGGCAATTAAAAAATAGGTCATCTACATCCCGCGCAAAAATCCATAGGCAGCTAGTTAGGTTTTTGGGAATGCATTGCTCTCTCTGAACTCAAATAACGGTTAAAAAAAGACTAATCCATTACGTAATTCCGCTGATTCATTCAGATGCTCCCAGTATCCAGTCTTTGAATCTCTGATTCTTAATTGATGAAACAGATAAGGTTTAAATTCTCCAAGTAAATCTCCCAGCAATAAATTAATTGAAATAATTAAAAATTAAACTCTTCTCACTTAACTGATATTATACAAATAATCATACTATGAGTCTCCCAATTAAACGTTCTAGACTTCCATTACTTACAACTCTCTGAAGTTTGAATTGGGCAATTAACCAAGAGCCTTCTCAAACACATGCTAATAAGGTCTCAAAAGGAGGCTGGGTTTCCTGGTAGTCTAGTATGCTCCTGTTCAAAAGAGACGTCAATTCAAGGGGAAAACGGAGAGTTTTGGCTTGGGTTTTTTTGTGGCTCAGGCTAGCAGGATCTGATTGAGCGGGATGTTTGAGCTGCGGGACTCCAGAGCAACCAGCAGTCGAGATGTGTTCTCGGGAGAGAAGCGCAAGGACAGCTATGGAGAGGGAAGCTATCTTCTGCCTCTTCCCAGGCTGAGATGCGAGGGTCTCAGCCTTTCTCCCCAACTACCACTTAATTACGACATACATTCTGTCTAGAACCACCGGCCACCGCTTGCAAGAAATAAAATGCTAGGCTTTCGTGTGGCTTGGAGAAACCAATACAGTGGATGATCCTAGTAGGTGGGGAACCCTTCTTGGAAATACAAGGCAATCAGATATATTTCCCTTTAAGCAAACGGTTCTTTGTGCTCAGTAGCTGGCATGCCTGAGTGTTTAAAGGGATGTTTTGAGATTACAAATCAGGCGTAACCTTCTTTGAGATTCTCCTTTTGGGTCCTTCCTGAGGAACCAGCCAAGTAGATTCCTGCTCCTGTGGCTGTCTGCTTTTTCTGTTAGCTTTACATCCAAGGATAATCTTCTTTGACTGTGGAGGTTCAGAATTCATCTCCAGGCTGCTGAGGATATGATCCCTGTGTATTATCTCCACGTTTTCACCGTTGGTTTAACTGTTCGCGTGTCTGCTGGGTATTTCCTTGTAGGTGGCTTGCCACTTACTCTAAATTGCTTCAGAGCTGAGTTGCTGTTTGATCTTTCCAAATCACCTTCTTAAAACATCTATTCTTTCTAGGTTACAGCTTTAAAGCTACCCTGTACTCCCTTCGTACCCAGACCGCCTCCAAGTTCTACTGCTGCTCTTCTGCAATATTGAACAAAATGCTCTTCCCTGCATTTTTTTTTCCATCTTCTTGTCCTGCCTCTCTAATAACATCCCAAATTTTGTTAGCACAAGCGCTCTTCCTTCATGCCCTTTTGGCCATGTCTCTCTACATACTGCAGTTTAAAGCCCTGTAATTTAAGATTCTCCCTTTTTAAGAGCTTTCTTTGCAAGCCCAGTTTTCCTTTGAGTCCTTTTCCCTTTCTACCCCTCTTACTTCTGAGGAAGCCTCCCAGTTGCCGTCTCCAGGCAGCTTCTGAAAACTCGTGTCTTCCATAAAGCCTACGAGTAGTAAATGTCCACGTGCCATCCTCTGTTACCTTGGCTGTGCTTTATTCATTCGATAATTTAAATGTCTTTTAATAATTTAAGAGTCTTTAAGGAGGAAAATTGGTATTTTGTCTATTTTTAAAAATAATGTATTGTTGCTGTCTAGGGAGTAAGAGCCAGAGTTCTTTTTTTGTACTGAAAATAAACCTCTGTGTGTGCACATACATAAACAACAGTGTGTGTGCGTCCGCCCCTGTGTATCTTGCCTATGTTACATATATGTATCGCATCTGGGGAGTGCAAGGTGACCATGCTATTCAAATATGTGTCATGAAAAATATTATTCTTTTCATATGTTGTTCAAAGTGTCGATTTTAATGTATTGGAAAACATCTAATATGCTTATATATATTTTAGAATAGTTTATTGTTTTCTGGTTGGGGTTTTTTTGATGCCCACAGTATCATAATATTTTTCTTCTTACAGATGCACATGGTAATTTCTAATGTCATTTAAAGGCACATGGCCTGGCCCTAACTGATGTGTTTAATAACTATCATCTGTGTCCTTCTGACTAATAAATAGTTCGGTTTCCTGCTGTCAAAAATTGAAGGGAAATGCATGTGCATCAGAGAAAGAGAAAAATCAAATTCATCCCTCCTCAGACAATCAATCAAAAGTGACAGGCCCTTTAACATACAATTTGTAGGGCACTGTAGTTTTAAAATGGGAACTGTCTGTAACATGTAGCTGGAAGCCTTTGTGGCTTTAACATTTGACAAAAGCACATCCGCTGAATGGAGGAACCAGGCGATATGTGGTTCAAGAGACTTGAGGAAAACACTTTCTCCTCCAGCGGCATGTCCCTCTGTAAACCTAGACATCATAATGAGATGCCACGTCTGTACGTCTGCATCCAAAATGTGGCATTTTGGTATTGCATTTATCCAGTGCTTGGTTTCTTGAGACTCACTGCTGTCACCCCCCAATGTGGGGTTTTTTTTCCACATTTAAAACAAACTGTCTGCATTTGACAATATGACTAGTTCATGATGAGCTGACTCCTTTAAAATACATCTTGCAAATATTTCTGTTCGGTGCTAGAAAAAATACAGCGTGTGAAAATATAGTGACATAAGATTTTCGTTTGAATTACCAAAAAAATCTGATAATTCAAGCCAACAGTCCTCTTGATTTTGATGTGTTTTAAGCAGAAATTAGAATTTATATTACATGGTGTCAGAAAGCTCTTAGCATTTATAAATGCTCACTCCTGCAAGTTAAAAATTCTGGTTCATAATTCCCACTCTGGGTCTTGGGAGGCACTTTTCAATCATTTCTCTCTGCTAATTTTGGTGTCACCCTCATTTCTTTTTAAAAGATTCATTTTGAGCAAATTTGTAAATGGCCCTGATGTGTTCTACAATTTAGTCAATTACTGTTTCAGCCTGCAAGCCTCCTGGGAAACGGAACATACATGGCCTGAAGGTACGAATTTCAATAATTGTTTCAGTAAAGTTAGATGGATTTGTAATGCTGTGTTCCACTTATTGAAATGTCAAATAAAACTGCACTTTCTTGAGCTCTGACAAGCAGATTTTATAAAATTCCTTTTTCTTTTTTTTTTTTTTTTTTTTTTTGTGAGGGTGGGAGAAGGATTCATCTGCTGGGTGTTGGCTGCAATATCTGTATATTCAGTTTTATTAGAAATGGAATTGCCTTTCTTTTTGTTTTTAACCTCTGTTAATAAGGTTCCTAAATTTTAATATTCAGTTTATCAACTAATGTCTGCTGCTACTTCAAAGAGTTTTAAAAACCCCACCATATCCGTTTGATTTCAGTAATGTATCTCAGTGTGGAAGGCACTGCAATGAAATTCTTTTAGGTCGTTTGACTCATTCAGGTATGCGTATTGCTTCTGTATTCATTGTCGTTTTGGAATGCAGAAGGCTGTGAATATATTAAATGATTGTTTAGTTTTTAAAAGGAGGATAAATGGTGGACATATCATCTCTTTCTTCTGTATTATTTAACTAAGCCTTTAAGATGTAAAGATAGGATATTGTAGTCCATGAATTATAGCCTGCTAACCTACATACGGGCGAGGCCTCAACCGTCGGCATGCCTAGCAACAAGCTAATTAACCTTCATAGTGAAATGAGAAATTCATGGCAAATTACAGGTTAATTAGAAGAGTGTCCTCTGAACACAAACGACTGATAAAGATCCTTTCCCTGCCTGCAGGTAAATACTCGAGCAGGGTCTGCTAATAATAGCAGTTCGGCCGTCTCGGATTCCCTTCCAAGCAATAGGTAAGAGTCAGGAATGGGAGAGTTTGTCTTGTTTTCTTGTCTTTTCTTAAAACAAAATGGAACCTCGTGTGCGGTGGTTACCAAGGACAAGCTTGATGTTGAGTAACTTTTTCAATATGACTGCTGGGCACGGGAGTGGAGTGGGGAAGACGAAATTACCTTGATTCATGGGTCTTGTTAGCCTGGGACTGCTGCGTGTTCGGGAGAAGTATTTTCTGCTGAAAGAAATAAGTCTTTGCTGGATATTTCGGGTGGCTTTGTCCTTTAGGAAGCATTGAAATACTGTTTGTGGGTGAGGGAATTTGTTTTAGTTGATCTAATAGTCACTGTCTATGGCAAGGTGTGTACGTTTGGGTCTTTGTGGCTTATCTCATTCCAGGATTCTTTGATTTTAAAATTTGGTACCCAATTCAGTAGGTTCATTGTTGTGGGTAAGAGTTTTGAAAAATCTGAACAGCTTAGGTGCCCTGTTTCATCCTGTTTCAGCAAAGTTTTGGAGTCCAACTCCCTTATCTTTCTTTTTGGATTCCAGTCCTAATTTGAAAACCCATATTAAGATCTTAAAATGCAGAAGAACTCGTTTTCTTTTTTCCTAGAGATCTGATTTTAAATACTGGAGCGTAAACTCCCTTTTATTACAGGAACTGTTCCGGGAAGTCGTTGTACTCCATATTGATTTTAAAACAAATAACCAAAAATCCCACCAAAACCCCTTATGTGTTCTTAAAAGGAAATAAAAAAAGGCTGGCTCCATTTTCTTCGTAAAAGAGCATATTTGAAACATGGGAATAGAAATCTCTGGAGGTCCCTTTCAACCTAAATTATTCTATTATTCTAATAAGCATGTAATGTTGCATTTATCCATGCATCAGCATGCTGCTCTGTTTTCTCTCCGAGAGCATTTTGAAAAAAATAAAAATAACAACTGGCAAAGATGAACAGAGCGGTCGTAGTGCGTTAAGCCCGTTCGGTCGGTGGAGCGTTGGTACCCGTGCTGGCAGACGCCGGGAAGTGCCGCAGTGGTGGGGCTGTCCCACGAACCCTGTCTTGGCGTGGTGGGAGGGATCGACGTGGTTCCCCGTTGGCAAGGAGGACGCCACCCCGCGTGGTTGGCAGCAGTGCTGGAGCGGTGCTGCCTGGGTTGCCTCGCTTAGGTGCCGTTACAACCAGTTGTGAGCTCCCTTTGGTGGCTTTGTTAATTGTAGAGATTAAAAAAGCAAAGAAAGCCAATACCCTGTGTCAGGTACCTCTTCTGGTCAAGTTTGCCCCTGTCCCTTGGGGAAGATTTGCTGGGTATTGCGGTGGTGAAGGTCCTATCCACGACTCTTTAAAGAAAATAAATCTGGGTGTCCTCACGAACTGCAGTCCTCCTCCCGATCTGTCACACCGCTGAACTAAATAAAGCTGCGTTCTGTCGCTGCTGGGCTTTGGCTTTCGGTACTGCCTGTACTTTGAGCTTGTTCTGAAAGTGCGTTGAAAATGAGGCTTCTAGAAGATTCTTGTCACCTTATTTGGTGGTTAATTGCCATTCCTTTTCCGAAACCTTCTGCACTATGAGTTTTGTTTTTGAAGTAATTGAAAGTCTCTCTTTGTTTCATGTTCACAAATTGTTAGTCATGAAAGATGACAAGATCAACTTATGTTTCCTTGGAAAACTTAATTTTTCTTTAAAGTAGTCGTGGGAACAAGAGGCCTATTAAAGAACAAAGCCACCAAATATGAAATCTGTGTTTTCACTGTTCTTGTTAATAATGATCTGTGATCAAGACACGTGCACATGCCTTTCAAGAATATATTATTTTGTACTTTTTTTTTTTTTTTTTTCCACTTTGGTAATAAGAGCAGAATGTCTCTTTGAGATTAAGTTTTGCAGACATACTGCTACCCAGGCAGTTTGTTGTGTGGAACGTACAGGGAGCAGAGTTTGTCAGGAAAGGAGGTGAAGCAGTATTTTGAGAGTGGGTGGAAGTAGTTCGAAGCCATTAATAATTTTACCTAGAAAACACACCGAGATGATAGTTGTGGTTTGTTAAAGTTCTCTTACTCAAAAAAAATAATATGGGACATTTTGCATAATGGAAGACTACTGACACAGGAGTAGTTTCTTCTGAAAAAGCACAGCAAGTTGACCTGGAATGGATGCACATGGCAATCTGGACTCCCCCCTGCCCTCAGTTTAGGTGTGTCCCTGAGATGCCAAAATCAGACCTGCTCCCCGGGATCCAGTCTACGGTCAGCTGACGTAGCAAAGCATCATCGATGGCACTCCCTGCTGCCGCAGATGTATAGGAATTATTGAGGGATAATGCCTTAAGGGGTTTTAAAACAAGATAAAACAGCTGAAAAGTGGATGTGAGCCTTATTTTCCTGTTGTTTCTTGAAGCACCTGGTGTGAAGGTATCTCTTTTTTTTTTGTTTCTTTTTCCTCTTTGAACTGACAGTAGGGTGTATCTCAAATGGTGGTATAGTCAGGTATCTAAAAAAGCTGATTTGTAAAGGTGAAAAATATATTGATTTTCTTAAATGTCCATTGCTCCTCCATTTCTGCTGTCTGCAGTTTGAGGGGTAGCTGTGCTGAACGTCAGTCAGCGTTGCTAAAGTTAAATCTATTAGGGTATGTAACCATGAACTTAATCTGATGGCTTCTTGTTCCTTATGGTTTCACTTCACTTTATAGAGTGAAATGGCGCTGTCATTAAAAATAATTGCCTCTTGGGTTTTTTTTTTTCAGCTTAAAAAAGTCTTCTGCAGAGCTGAAGAAAATACTTGCGAATGGGCAGGTAGGTGCGTGGAATTGAGCCTTGGCTACGTGCGCATCTCATCGCTGCCTAATACGGCGGTGACTGGCGTGCCACGACTAGGTGGAGAGATGCTTACTGCTCGTTTGGTTGTAATGTGTTCTTTTAATACAGAACTGGAGGGACCATGAAAACCTTCACGATATGAATGAGTTATGTGTCCTGGTTTACTTTGATTGGCATAGCAATTTGCTTCCCGTTTCTCAAAATGTGCTAATCAGATTTAGCTCCAAATAGATTGAAGTACCTCACACGTGTTGCGCCGCTGCCACAATTCCAGGGAAGAAAGTTAATCAATTTTGAATAACTAAGTCCACTGCTCAGTTTGGATGCCCTTTGTATTTTTTAGGGCAGTAGATACTTAAATATTTAGCAGGTTCTTGCAGGGAACCACTCTGCGCTGTTTGGAATCACCTTATGTTGTAGCTTCTTGAAAAAACAAATTGGAACAACGAAACTAAAACAAACCCCCCAAAGTTGTAGAAAGCTGTCTTGTTACTCTCCCTTCCTGCTCCAGGCGTTCTGGCACCCAGAAGTGAAAGGTTTAATGTAACCATTGATGGACAAGTGCTGTCCTGGACCAGCGGAGCAATCGTGTCTTGCCCGTTTTGAGCTGAATGTACAGCCAGGCTTGCAGTAGCGTAATGACATTAAATATACACCGTTAAATTAAACTCCCTTAAAAGAATCCCAGATTCTTCAGCAGCAACATAAATACGTTTTAACATTTGTCATAGTGAAAGCCCTTTGATAGCCTTGGAGGCAGGCACCTGTCCGTTGCGATCAAGCTTGCCTATTAGGCTCTATTGACTGAGACATCTGTGTCACTGCAAATAAAAGACTCTTATTGATTTTCTTAACTGCTGTTCACTTCCCCTCCATGTTTCGAAGGCTGAAATCTTAATTATCTCAGATGCGTATTCAGTGCCTTCACACAATGACCTCTCCAAGCCTCATTGGCATTTCATGAATCAAGTAGTTGTAGTTGAGCGTGTCAAGAAGATAAAGGCTGGTCTTCATGCTTGTCCTTCAGTATCACCTGTAACATTGCGGTCTAATAGATGAGAGCGCCCCTCTAAAATGTGAGTCGAACAGCCCAGGATTGCAGCCTTGCCTGTTTGGCACTGAATCCTTTGAATACCGCTTCGAAAGGTATTTTTAAGCCTGTCAGCGTTCCTTACGTGCAGGCTTAGTTTAATATTCACAGATTCCTGCCAGGTGGTTTTGTTAATGTTTCAAAGTCATAGCTCAATAATGTATTTTTCTGGGTAACTTAAAATTCTGTAAGTACCAGCAGCATGCTTCTGAACTTTTAAAATGAAGCTGATAATTACTCCAATATTACTGATTTTTTGGAAAAGAATTACTGGATGTAAGTAAAAGCCATCTTTTGGTGATAGAGTCCATAAGCTGTATTTGGCATTTTATTGGTTCTGAGGAATAGAAATGAGTATTTTGTGTGCCCTGCGATAGATTGGTACAGATTTCTTCCCTGTGTGGCAGCATGTTAGAAAGATATAAAGGAACCAAAACTCCTATTATGATATTAAAAAATGTTACTGTAACTAATTTAAAAAAAAAAAAGAAAATTCAAAATAAGTTTTGATACTGTTTTATTCACCCTGCTGTGATAGGAGTTACACTGCTTTCAGTTGAGAGCAAATGCTTTTTGTTATGCTGCATTGTGTTCTGCAAAATTTGGTCACAGAACCGTAACTGGAAATAGGTTTCTAGTTGTAACTTTAACTTTTCCCCCTTTTGGGGGGATTAAGTCACACTTATCATTACTTAAGTATGGGTTGGGCTATTATTTTTTATTATTTTTTGGCAGTTTATGCTTTCAGGCATTCATAATGATATTCCTCTAGTAGTTTCCATTTAGGTTTAATAAGGAATTCATATTAATCATTAAAAGAAGGGGACATGATTCTTCAAGATAATCAAATATTGACAGGTTAGAAATAGCTTTCTGCCTAGGTTCATTGATATAGGTGATGCGATATAAATATTTATTTCTTTTCTGTCACTCAGAGTAAATGCCACCAATTGATTCAGCATTGATATAGTGTCAACAGTTCATAAGAAACATTTGACTGGCTTGTGTTTTCCGATTAGTCTCTGCTCTATAAAGTGGGATTTACTAAATCTCTTCAATTGTCTGCTCATAGAGTGTGACTGCTTTCTGAAACCATTATTGCTTCGATTCGTAAAGCAAAGGTATGGCTACAGGACTTTGCCTCTGTCAGGCCCTTACGTATAAAATAAGGATTAATTGAGCATTTTGCTTTTAATGATTTACAAGAGATAGACACTGATTTCTTTCAAAACCAGCAGGTATAAGCAAGGGATGTTTTGTTTGCTGGTCCGTAATTGAAGTCTCTTTCGCTTTTTCATTAATTCTGTTAATATCGGCATCCAATCAAACTTGGGTTTGCAGGCTTAATATTCCAGTCCTTACTGTTGAGTTCATTGTTATTATGTTATCATTTTATGATTGAGAATCCAGTTTTCCCAGTAAAATAAATAAATCACCACATGTTTTTGGCATCTTTATTTGAGCCATTAAATCACACTTTATCTCTCTATCGGTTGCTGGCAGATCCCTGCTCCACCCAGTCTTCCTATTTCACCCAGGGTTTCTGGTTGCTCTTTGTGCACAGCGACAAGAAATGGTGCTGGGCTGGCAGCGGGTGCGAGCGGTGCAGCCGCAGAGGATGGAGCTGCTCCTGTCGCTGGCTTGTAGGGAACGCTGCGAAGAAAATACTCGCCTTTTACCAGTTAGCAAAAAGCAGGAGGAAAGAGAATGTGCTTTATGTCTCTGGTTCTGCTCAATTTGTTGCTTATAACTTGTGTAACTGCCAAAAAATTCTTTTTCCCTCCCAAGAAGCAAAGATACAAGTGTGTTCATGGCTTTGTGGGTTCATTTGATTTCTCTTAAGGGTTTTGTTCAGAAGAACGCTGCTGGGAATATAGGAAAGAGATGTTTGTTGTTATCTCAAAGGCTGGAGAATTAAAGTCCTCCAACTTAGAAGTGCAGAACTCCTTAAGCTCAATGTGTGCTTTAAATTAATGAGTACTGCAGTCAGAGAAATTCTTTTTAGTGCAAGGGATCCAGCATTGATTCTTTACACATTTTAAAACCCATTCATGAATTATTGTTCCTTATGAGGTGTCTTGTTCTTCCCCCCTGCCTTTATTTGCGTTTTCTGGTTGATGCAGTAAGCAAGATAGCTTTCACTAATAAAATAAATTCTAATTTTCATCATAAACCTTGGTACTTGAATGGGCTACTTCATACCCTCTTAGGATATCTGGCCCAGGTTTAACTACAAACAGGTAGTAATGCAGAATCCGTTTCTGCTTTGAGGTGTTTTGAATTTTCTCAGAACTCGGAGATTTTAACCTCACTGGAAGAAATGCATAGAGGAAAAATATTTCCAGTGAGAAATAAGTGTGCTTTTTATTCCGGTAGTGAAAGGAAAGAACACAAATGTTGGAGTTCATCATTCCTGTCCTTAAAACATATTAATTTAAATCAACTAAATATTCCATTTTCTGTTCATAGGACATGCTTAATATTGACTCTTTAGGGCATTTCAGCTTGTTACCATCACTGACTTGTGCCAGTTGAAGCCAGGGGCAAAGTTCCTCTTATCTGCACTGACATCGTATGAGAAGGGATGCTTAAACACGGCTTAGCGACGGAAGGGCCCTTGTCCCCGCGGAGTTGCAAAAGCCGTTTCAGAAGTCGGGTAAACACAGATAGTTGGCTTATGGCGAGCTCTGCGTGGCTCTCACCATGGTGCTTGTGGTACTTGAAATCGCTAATTTGAAGCTATCTCAGATGTGCTTATGTGATTTCTAATCACATCAGCGATATCATGGAGGGGGTTTTGATGCCGTTTAACACACAAGTGACAGAGTCTTTAAGCAGCCGTTCCAATTCATGTGCAATGTTCAACTTGGTATCCCATCAAATACAAATAGTTAATAGAAACAAGTTAATGATTTGGTGACAAATTCCTAGGAAAATATCTTTTAAAAATTGAATAAGCCCAGACATGTATCACTTGCAGTGATCAGACAATGGAGGAGATCTCTTTGGAACAGCAGATGCATGCAGCCCAGCATTTACTCTTATTTAAAATATTTAATTTAAAGTATGCTTTCCAAAAATGTCTGTAGTGATTTTTTTTTTTTTAATAGGTGGTTTAGCTGGAAGATCAGCATAACTGTATTTGTACAGGAGAAGGTTGAACTGTAGCTTTACATTTAAATTGCTCATCCAGCAAGGTGATGTGTAATAGGCGTATCAGAAAGATCCCAAATTCCAGCATCTGCAATGTACAGTGCTTGTATCAGGCTTCTGCTCGAGTATCTGAGGATATCATCAAATCTGGAGAGTTGTCCCAGTGAGCAGAAAGACTGAGACAAGCAATTAGTTGTGTACTTCAAGGAAAAATATTTTTAGAATAGCAGTTCAAGACTATTTTTTTTTTTCCCAGACTCTTTCCTTTAGTTAAAAGGTATATAAATTAAGCACGATGAAGCAATCCTACTGACAGAACTGTCACTCAATTAGTATCAATTATGCTGATTCCAGAATAAATCATAAACTTTTCTAGCCATACTTAAGATGACAGTTTTCTGTTGGATTGTTTCCATTCACCTCCAACTTTGGCTTTGGTTATGTGCTGTTCTGGAGACCCTTTTCCTATCAGTATCTGTGACCTGACCCTCTTGAGCTATATTATATCATTCCATTTTGACACCTTTTATCAAACTTTAATGAAATGACCCAGGCAAACAAATTGTCATTAAACTTTCCATCACTTTGTCCCTTGGTATCGTCTTTTATAAATTGGACAGCAAATGTTGTATTGATCTTCTCGTTCTTGCAGCTGAACTTGAAATGACCCAGACTGCTTGTTGTTTATGGCCTAGAGTTGCTTTTCCTTGACATTTCCATCCACAGCATGACATCTCTTTTGTTTTTCTTCCTTTCTTGTGGAGATGAATGAACAAGACATACGGTATCGAGACATCCTCGGTCATGGCAATGGAGGCACAGTCTACAAGTGAGTGTTGAATTTCACTTAAAATTTTCGAAAATAAATTTTAACAGCTCTTTTTTTTTTTTTTTTTTACCCTTCATACTTGTATTGAGATGTAGGTGGGCCGTTGCTGCTATGCAGAGAAGATTATAAAATAAATTCTTAATATAAACTTTTAAGGAATTCTCTTTACATATTTGCAAGGTGTCTGCTTTTGGATGCCGTGAGGGCTGGTGCATTTTTATTATCTTTTTAATGCTTAGCTTTGAATCCCTCCTGGGTAACAAGTTAATGGTTCACAAGTGGAACTTGAAATGTCCTGAAACATAATGAATTGCCTTCAGTATTTGCAGTGCCATTATTCTTGCTGGCTTACCACGCCCTTTGCCAGCCCGGTACCGAGGCTGACACCGGTGGGATGTGATGACACCCTCGCCCTGCCTTTCGCTTGCAATTCGAAATTACTATAGACCCCTTTCACTGTTGCGGTGACTTCCCTCCCTTACGAGCAGCTTCGCACACAGGCTGATGAATATATTAAATGATAAACTCCCCCAAATTTTGGTAGTGAAGCTTATACCCTGCAGCCAGTATTAATTTTAATATTGTAAAGATTATAATAGCAGAGATATAGTTTTCTCGACAGGAAAGTCTTTCTCATGCATAGTGCAAAGTTTAAACTACATAATGTAATATCTGGTACTTAATAGTCTGCAGTGGTGTATGAAAAATATTCCACTAGGAATTAAGAAATCCATACTTTGTAAGAAAGCCCTGAGGGAGTAATAAAGGTTTCCTCCAGAGAGCTATTTACCATATACAGTAACCCAGCATCCCATTATGATTTTGTTTATACCTTAGACATTTTAACTTTGATATTAACGGGGCTTTTTAAATGTTTTAAAAGCTATGGTGCATTTAGTTTAGTTTCTAATTGGCTGCCAACATTGCAAAACGACTCTCCTTGCAGAAGGTTTAATGAAAATGGACTTCCAAAACCTTAAAGGAACAAACCCCGTCTTTGAACGGACTCTTCAGAAATGAGGTTGGCCTTGTGAATGGAATGGAGTTCAGGAATCTCGTTGGCATCCCCTTGTAGAACAACATTCCTAGACCAAGAAACTTGCAGAAACAGTGTTGTTTTCTTACTTTATAATAAGAAAGATTTGAGAGAGTGTGTTGAACTCTACAGCTCGGTCAGTGACTTTGTGGGTTTTTTCTGATGTAGAGCAGGTTCCTTCCCTTCCCCCCGTGCTGATGGAGGATCCGGGAGTGGATGTAGGTGGGAGAAACATCGCAAAGGACGGCCACGGACTCTGGTCCCTGTGGAAGGCACCTGAGGCACAGTTAGAGACGAGGAATATCCCACCGAGTGAGAGAACCCACGTGTGTCATCGTTACCCAATTCTGGGTCATTTTCTTTAGAGAGGTAGCTGAAATAAGGGGCTAGCAGTGCGAAATCACGAGCAGCGTAAGAATGGCCGTACCAGGTCGTACCAAAAGTCTCTCCCCTTCATCCTGTGTCTAAGAGTGGCCAAAGTCTAAGGAATGTAACCGAGGCAAGCGAGCGTGTGCTTTGCTTTTTGCACTGTGGATCGGCCGAACCTCGTGCCCGTCGGTCGGCTTGCTCCTGCCCTGCTCACAAGGAACAGCTCCCTTCCGCGTTTGCGGCGTGCGCGCGGTGCGTACAGCGATGCCGTGCTTTTAGGTGCAGAAGGTGGAATAAAAATATCTCGTTCTTTTATAACGTTGCCACGTGCCTAGTACGTGTTTCACATTTCGTTAAATTCCTACGGGGAATTTGGATGAACTGCTGTGTAAAGCCAAACTGGCACTTTTGGGCTTCTTTTTGTGCTTCTGAAAGGTAGTATGATTACATGCCTGCTTTTTGTTTAATATTTTTACAAAAATAATTTTCTCTCGTGATGATTACTGCTTTAGTAAGAGTCTTCAGGAGCGATGAAGGAACAGAGCTCTGAACACTCAAGGCGCAGAGGGTAATAGCACAGGAGGGAACGCATAATACTTCTGCGTTGACTTGCTGCAGCGTGTGGGCTGATGCCGTGATCTGTGTTTTTACCTGTAAAAACATGAGCCCTGTTCTATATCAGGGAAGTATTTCTAACCTTTGTTTTTCTTCTTTATTGCGTTCATATTTTAAATTAGCAGTTGCAGTGACTTCACAGCACTTTCTCCAGTGCAAGTGCCGTTTCGCACTGCTCCGGGCAGCGTGCACCGTTTTTAGGTGTGGATGCTTTACGCATTCCCGAAGTCTGACTTTCTTTGCAATGCAGATATTAGCAGGATGTAAACATGAAATACAGTTTTTCTCCCAAAACTGGCTTCTAAGCTATGTGTTCCTCTCGGATCTTCCCGGATTTCTTTCTCGCTGCGTTGGATTGGAGAGTTGTGCCAGTTCACTCTTTCATCCCCGTTACCGAGCCGTGGTGACAAAGCACGTAGAACTTCCTACGTTGAAACAATCACCCCTTTGTAGAGGGAAGCCTGTTCTCCCTCCCCAAAGGAGCATCTGTGCTACACAAGCCCATAAGAAATTGCAAAATGGAATACTTACAGGTAGCTGGATTGCACTAGTCATAGATAGCAGCCCACATATATTTTATTCCAGTAAATCAATAAACATTTGTCAAATAAAATTAATTGCAAACGTTCGGCTGTTTTCCTCTTCCAGCATTCCACGCTGGCGGTTTGTTTCAGGAGCGGCTGTGTGTAGTATTGATCTGAATCTAAAGAACGAGCGTGTCTATGTGGTATCTTTTTTGTTTTTTCTTTCTTTCTAGCTCTTTATACTAAGTCATATCCATTATGGCAATGATATATTATCAGCATTCAGCAAACAAGATAGCGTGTCGCAGGTCGCTGAGCAAAAATTTTCAGGCTCTCTTTCCACGTGAATTAACTACTCTTGAAATAGTTTATTGAGATTGAAGTATTGATCACTTTTCATGCTAACCTTGGCTTCAGGGGGAGAGGGGAGGTGGTTTTGTTCTCTTTGGAAGACGCTATGTTTAGTTAGAAAATGTATTTCATTTGTTTGGGTTCTTTACAGCTGCAACTGTTTTATTGCTTGGAGAAGAGGTATCTTAGCTTTATTTTTATGACAGTATAATTATACTTCAGAAATACACTTGATTACTGTGTGTAGCAAAATTGTTCCAGTATATTGGCTTGGCCGATATTGCTATACAAACAACTTTTCAGTCAATTGAGTCTGGTAAAAAATCAATACTTTATAGCAATATTTCTAGTGAGAACTTGCTGAATCTAAATTTTTTTTTTTTTTTCTGTTCTAAAAAGAAGGGATTTTATAGTTGTTTGACTTCCTATTTTTCCCCTACCTTTTGATACACTATTTTCTTAGTTAAGGAATAATAACAGTTGTAGAGTTAGGTACGACAAAACCAGTTAATTATTGCTTTCTGATTGCTTGTGTTTTCAAAAATATGTGACAGCATAGAAACAATCCCAAACTGTGTATTCAGAAAGTAGCTTTGAATAGACAAGCAATCAGAAAGCAAGAATTCTTCCACTGGTGCGTGGTGGGCAGCGTGTACCCTGCCTTGAGTAAAGCTTGTCAAGAAAGCGATGAAATCTGCCGTGACAAGGACTGAAAGCACGCCAGTGTCTTTCTCTTCTGTTTGCCGGTCGTCGTAGGTAGTTTACGTCATTAACTGGGATTTCCACTTTCTGTGGAGTATCATAAGTCCAATTTTAGGAATTTTTGGAAACTCGGCTGCCGTTATTTCATGGAAGTTCGACCTGACAGGAGGGCCCTAAGGCTGTTGCACTGGTTGATGTGTGCCCTTCCAGCTCTCTGGCAGACTTTCTAATTTTTTATCAACTGTTTTATAGGACCTGGTACAATGGAGAATGCACAGTCTGTGCTGCTTCACAGCAGAAGAAAACATCTATATCCCAGTACATCTATTGTATTTACTTAAATTGCTTTTTTTGGGGAAAAAAAAAAAATCATTGACTGGTAGGTCCAAAAGGCATTTGAAGTGTGTGTTTCTGTGCTGCATCTTTTAGCTCCATCATTGGCTGCAGAGCTCGTGAGAGACTGTTTTGCTAAGATTGCTCATTTTTACTTCAGTGAAGCAAGGTTAACGTTTTGGTTTGTAATGAAATGTGTACGCTCCGCCAGCCAGTCTCAAGAGTAGCCACGTTAAATTATTTAGACCTAAAATCCTTAGTTGTGTATATTTTGAACCAAAGTACTACAAAGTAGAGGTATTACTCTCTGGCAAATAATTACTCTGTGAAGTCTCTCTCATGTGGCACATCTAAAATATCACTATTTCCTTCCTTTATAGACAAGCAGAGAGAATATTTTACTCTTATTTCATATTTTCTAGTATTTGCTTTGCAGTTGTAGCTAATGAGAAGTGAGATGTTCAAGGAACCCTGTTTAGGGGATGGTGTAGCCTTCTGTGTGCCTGGGCTTTTTTTAAAATGTGTGTTGTGTGTGGTTTGTAAATTTTTGGATTCTCTTAGAGGAGTCTTCAGCAGCAGTGAGCTGTAACGCTCTGTATACTGAAATAAAGTCCCAGTGATGCCGTTATTAATTTGTGAAGTTAGCCAGTATCTGGGAGAGAGGGAGGAAGAGGGAGAACTGGTTATCATCTTCGCAAAACACTGTTAAACCAGACGGCTTCACTTTGGGTTGAGTAATTGGGAAAGAAGTGGCTGTTGATGCCGTACCGCCCAGAAGAATTGTATAGCTAGGGAAAGTAGGGATAAATGCGGAAGCCTAATTTGTTTGAGCAAATTACTTGAGCAATTTGGCTGTTTGGTTGAGTGGTACATTCCAGCATATGTCTGTCTCTTTATTCTCTTATCTCAACCAACCTTGGGGTGCCCCATTAGCACACTGAACGTAGCGCGTGGCAAGACAGCTGGGAAGCTGCTATCTCTTGCAAGACCGCCTGCAGACTGTGCCTTGCGAGTGTGTTGCGGGTCCTTTGTAACCTTAGCAGGGAAAATCGTGGTCAGTTCTGGCATGAGGGAGCCGGAGGTGATGTAGCTGTGTCTGAGAGTAAGGGAGGCGGAGGTGATTCACCTCCGTTTGCTGGAGTGGTGGTGGAATAGTTGAGTGGCTTTCCTCTGCTCAGTCGTTTCTGGCTTTCTGTGTGAATATGCAATACAACAGCAAGAATCTGCCCCTCCTTAGGATACTTTCACTCACAGATGATTTTGGCCCCTTCGCGAAGGAGGCGAGCGTCATCCTCTGCACATGGCAGAGGGTAAACGGAGACCGAGGGGGGAATGCAAAGCAGGGACGGAGGCAGGAAGGGAGCCCCTTGCTGCTGGTTGCCAGCCCGGAGCGCTGCTGGCCGGCCCGTGCGGCTTCCCCGCTGTTGTACTTTCCGGGGAGGTTCTCACTACGTATTATCCACACTGCCTGTCCCAGCCTGGGGCTTGATGCAGCTCTATAGAAAGGAGGTACAGGCAGGTTCAGTGTTTTGTTTGGCGTTAAAACCAATCTGTGGCCGTGTGAAGGCTGAAAACAGCATCTCCCTGCACGCCGGTGTCGCAGTGGTGGAGGCTTTTCCCTTTATTTCCTTTCCCAGACCGCATTCGTTTTCTGTTTCTCTTGTTTTATTTTTAGTCGCGCTGAAAAGCATCAGAATAATAATGGCTGGCCTAAGTTCGAAATGCCCCACCAAATTTCTGCGTATTATCGTTGCAGTTTAAACAAGACTGACCAGTGATTGCTGTTCACTTGTTTCTTTTGACCCCGGCTATCGCTTGCCTGCCTCATAAAATCTGTTATGCACAAAAGTGCATAAAATGAAGATAAAGTACCTCCTTCAAGTCTGACAAAAACCATTCCTTTGCAGAATGGTAGCTGCAGTGAAAGTAAATAAATGAATGGACAGCAATCACAGCCTAGTTGATGAAACTGTTCAATTAAAGCACAGGCATTTACATGGTGTAATTTCCCTAAATTGCCAATGAGCCCCTTTAGACACAACCAGTGTTCAAATTGATTTCAGCATTGATTTTGGCTGAAGCTGATAAATTTCTGCTTGTTAGTTAAAGTAATTTTGCAGAAGACTTTGTACTGCAGTATTGAAGTGTTCATTTAGCTGATGGTTAAAAGAGGAGTTATTTACAGAGGGTTCTGCCGTTGTTCTGAGATGGGACAATTCCCCGGTCATCTTTTTACTTTTAATTTTTAAGCTTCAGTATACGATCAATAGGTTATTGAAACTGATTAAAATGTATCCAGCCAGCTGCCTATGGCTGTTTAATTAGAAACTGGGTGATTCTTAAATTAAAGTTGTTTTGTTTGCATTTTATGCCCATGGCTTGGAGGATTAAGCGAACAGTAATCCTGAAAATGTGCGTTTGCTCTTGTCGCCCGTGAGCGAGGTGGTGCGTGAGCGTGGTGCAGCTTGCTTTGCAGCTTGCCCCGATGTGGGCAGTATCGCCCGCTTACAAATCACAAGAGAGTTGGCGGGGTTTGCCACAGCCACGCTACGCCAAGTTTATAGGCACTGACTGTTGCCGAACAGAGAATACTTTTTTAAATAATGCTTTTGCTCCTAGAAGTGAAGCTCGTGAGTGAGAAGAGGTGAGATGATAAGGGGCAGAGGAACATGTTTTTATGCAGGAATGCTTTTTTGCCTTTATGCTGCAGTGTTGCGTTTCAGACTCTCCTTAATCTCCGTTTGGTGTCTCTGAGGAGCAGTGGGTGGAACGGCACCGGCGAGGTTGACATTGGGTTTTCCATTTCTTTTCACCCCAGATTCTTTGACAACGCTCTCTCGAAATGCTAAAAAGTAACTGCTCAGAGCGCCGCGGATCGTCACAAGGCTTAGCCAGCCATACCCAGCTCCGAAGGGCGGCCACCTTCCCTGGACGTCCCCACGGCTCTTTTAATGACCGTGGCAAGGAGCGATCCAGGAGGAGCAGTGCCAGCGCTGTTTCTAGCGTGTTGCTCATCACGGTGGTACCCAGTAGTGAAGGGAGCAGTGTAACTAACCTCACGGTGTTTATGCTCTCGGCCCGCTCCTGGGGAAGAGCAAGCTTCCTACTCGAAACTGAACTATGCTTAGAAGAAAGCACTCTTTTTGCTATTTCAGTGAATATCTAGAATACTTTTGCTGCTTGGTACGCTTCTGTTTTCTACTACTTGTCATTATTGAATTACTGAACAGCTCTGTTTTTCCTTAATAGTTGTTACGCTGTGTCACGAGCACATCTCTTGTGAACAAATGGTTTGAGAATGCAGAAAATCCAGCCTTGGGTCTCCTTGTGAAGACATGTCAGCATCTAAATTGCCATCACCGTAGGATGCGGCATACTTTTTGGCTCACTCTGTTGCTTCAGATTTCTTCCTGTCGTTGTGATGGGTTTACTTTGTGCTGGCAGGCTTTACACTGTGCCAGATAATGCCTGTCCGTGTCAGTCTAAGCTTATGATCGCTCTGCTGTCCTTTGTCCCTTCGGCTAGCTCAAAGCCAGCAGCTGAAATACATTACTGTGTCTGCATCTGATCTGGGTTGGTCCTGTGGTAGTGAGTGACGTGGTACTGGTGATGGTGGCACCGCGGCCTCCTCAGGCCATCACCATCTTTAGTCCTTTCTGCCTGTACTGGTCTCTCTAAGGAACAGGGACTGAATGGCAATGGGGGTGGGTCCAAGGAGAAGGTCTTCTGATCCAGTTTGCAAAGGTTGACCCTGAATGTTTGGCTGCAGTGGAGAAGGAAGACTCTCCTAAGTGGTAACAGATGGAAATAGTAGTAGGTTACAGCATAAAAGAGGTGAGGGATTTGTTCTGCTGTGCTTAGGCTCGGATGCCAAAACCGCCTCTTTCCCGCAGAGATGGGTTAAGCGAGACATTTCGCTATTCGGCATTTTCTTTATGCAGCTTCTAGTGCCAGTTGTGCTCTTTTGAAAAGTTTCACATTTAGATACCAGTATTTTTTGTTTGCTTTCTAGTTTAACAACAAATCATTTTGCAATCAGTACTCAAGCATCTGTAATGGGATTTTAGATAGAGAGGAGGTTGGCGTAGATTGCTGTTTGAACTAGCACAGTCCCCGTAAAAGCTCCTTTTTACAACTGCTGTGCACTTTGGATTTCCTGTTTTAACAGCCAGAGAGTCAGGCTAATGTGTTTGTCTATTGCAGAAGGCAACAACTGTCAAAGTGTTTATTTCCTAGAAACAATTTGAATCTGTTTCTTTAGATGGCCATCAGAGTACGTGACAGTTCTGTCGTTAGACTGCCAGAGTCTGACCAGGAGCATGACAGACAGTGGCAGTACTATGGGAAAAAGAGGGGGAAAAAAAAAAGAGAAAATTAACAGTAAACCAAAGCTGTGGGTGATTTGCTGCATATAGTTTGCAGCTGGTGACAGGCATGGCATTCTGCAATGCTAAACACTTAGAGAACTGTATTCATCTTGCGCGACACTGACACAGTCATTTTGCTGTAGGTTATTTCTCACAGGGCAGGAAAATGTTCCGTTCGACTTCATTCGGTGCCCTCACATCCGAAGGTGCTGCGTGCTACAGCCGTAGCTTTGTGTGTTAGCTTTTTCACCCAAATAAGAAACCTAGGGCTCCTCTGTGTGTGCTCATTTCTGCTGGGAAACACTCTGCCTCAGTCCCAGAGGCTGTTGTGCGTGTTATTCCCTTCACCAAGTGGGGAGGATGTCTGGAGGACCTCCCTTGCAGTTCGTGGGTGCAGTGCCACGGGTCAGCCTGTACAGATGTGGCGGAACAGGACAGCAGTTGTGATTCTTGTCGAGTGAAAGGATGTCTTGATGTTTATAACGAATACATACCACGGCGTGAGGCAGAAGGAAGCAGATCTGCGAGAAAGGGCTTGATATATTTACTTTTATTTTTACTTTGTGGCCTCAGGTTGCCACTTGGGAAGGTCATACTGGACATTGGGAGAAACCTCTTTGCAAGTAAGACGGTGCAGCCCTGTAACAGGGCAGGGGAGCAGCAGGGGATCTCCATCCTTGGGGCTTCCAGCACAGAGCTGGACAAAGCTATGGCGCAACTCATCCGCTGCTGCAGTCCTGCTTCAGGAGGGAGGCTGGGTTAGACGGCGTGCACAGCTCCCTTTCACCCACCCTGTCACCTGCTGAAAGCGTCGTGTGGCAGAGTGACACACCAGCACTGGGTGTGAGCAGGTGGAGCTGCAGCAGGTCGGAGTTTGTGGCAATAGCCCGAAGTTTCTGTGGTCCCTCGGCCAGAGGGGAGCGTTGCATCCCTGCGTCCTGCAGTCGCAGCTCTGATGCGCGGTACCGTCAGTGCATCATTTTGTCATATTTGCTGATGTTAGTTATATTTCTGGGAAGGGAAAGGACTGACTCATCGGCATAGCACGCAGGTCATGGCTTTCCCTTGAATCATTTGGTCTTGCCAAGGAATATCTTATTGATTAGAAATTGTTTCCGTGGCTGTTGGGGGAAAAATAGAAAAAAAATATCCTGGTGGCCAGAGTGAACAGATGGGAGTCAGGATCTTCTGCGTGGTGGGCTGCTGCTGGCTTCTTCAGTGCTTTTTTTGCATCGCCATTAGCAGCGTAATATAATAATTGTAATGAATTTTTGCTTCTGCGTAGAGACTGCGTTTGTCTTGAGTTTTCAGGTAACAGTAAATTCAGTTTGTAGCGAAAAGTTATTGTATATGTAGGGAAAAGCTGTTTGAGAAAGCTCAGGGATCTTTGCATACTCGGGCCATGCTTCTGGTGTGACCATCCTTAAGTCACTCGTGTGTGGGCAAATGCTTTACAATTAAAAATTAGAAAACAAACTGAAAATTGCTGTTTCTCTTCAGTGCCTGCATGTTGAAACCTGAAGTTAGTTCCTTGCTTGCCCGGGAAGAAATTATACCACAATCACAGCAAGTAATGCAGCTCCCACTGTGCTTTTAGGTAAAATTTCTCACAGGGAGGATATAAAATTGTTAGTCTTAGCAAGTTGAAAGAGGGAGAAAATTTTTGTTTGATAACTGTGCTGTTTATTAAGAAGCTTGTGCACGTTCTGTTTGGTTGGTTTTGTTTGGTTTAGTTTTGAGCTAAATAGCAACTCATTACATTTGTTGTATGAAATTTTTAGCATTAAATAATAGAATGGGCTATGGTTTATTCCATAAAGAGGTTTGAGCTAAAGCATCTTACATTTCTTCTCTGGTTTTCTTTGCAGTAGGCCTCAGGAAGAACGAAGCAGGCCACGTGAAGTTCAGTTACCTTTTACTTCCTTTTCTTTTTCAATCAGAAATGAGCTGCTTCTGATGCTTTCGGTTTTTAATTTGCTTTCCTGTAGAAAGACATCTTATATACAGGGGGAGAGATGCCGAGGAGCTGGCAGTTCCCCCAAAGCCCTATTCTAGTTTTCCATGATATTGATTCTTATTTTCTGGACCACAAGGGATGCGCACACCGTACTCCACAGTCCATCGGAAGTTTCTCTGGCTTAGCTGGAGGGCTTTGTTCAAGCAGAGCGCGCGCTCGCTCGCTCGCACCGTCTTTCTTCTTCCCCAGAATACCCCGGCTTTTGCCGTGGAGCTGGGCAAGCTGCCTGCGCGGCGCTCCCTGAGGGGCGCTCTCGATTCTCAGAGTAGAGGAGACAAAGTTAAGCTAAAGGACTTGGCTCGCGTGGGCCCCTTCAGGGCTTTGAATGTCTAGGGATTTGGTTAATAGGCAAGGTTAATAAAATATTTGACACAACTGTGCCAGTCTTGCTTAGAAGCTGCTCACTGTAATGGATGTAGGGGGCTCAGAATAATGAACTCTAGTGGGAATGTGAAGGAAGAGATTTAAATGTCTTTTCCCCCCTGGGAACGTTTCCAAATCCGCGGTGGTTGAAGTCAGCCTGTCCGTGTCTCGTACGCTGTGCGGCAGCTCCGAGCCAACCTCTCTGCGCCGCGTGCCGTGCCTGTTCGCCAGCAGAACTTCCCAAGAGGAGACGTCGGCCCCTTCCTCCATCTCACGTTGGCACAGTGTGCCAGGGCAGGGGGAAGGAAGGGCCCCCTTCCCAGATCCGCCTTCTCCCTCTCTAGCTTCTGGCTTTCTTGCTCCGTTTTTCCCCTCTTCCTTGGAGCTCCTCCAGTGCTTTCTGGAGCCTGCTGGAATATATATATATTTTTTTTTTTCCTGAGCAGGTCTGAAAGTTGCTGCTTTCTTTCCTCCATCCTCCTGGAAGATTTCTTCCTTCCTTTGTGAAACCTGTAAAAGTTTTATTGGGAGAGTTACTAGTCCGAGTTATTAAAATTTGGTTTTAATTAAACAACAATCTCTTAACTTGGTCGCTGCACCAGAGACTGCTGGTATGTGTAAGGGGTGCGCCTGCATTTACTCCTTCCGACTGTGTCGTTCACCACCTTTCTCCTCACCTAGCGATGTTAAATGGGTCACTCAGCGGGGCGCAGGTTTGTCCCTTCTCTGCATTGGACTTAGGAACAGAAATGCGCTTCTGAGCATCAGGAAAGAACAGTTTGCTTCCATGAAGAGCTTTCATTTTCTGGGGAAAATGAGTATGAGTTATTTTCTTATTTCCCATGTATATTCTGAGACTAATCCTCAACCACTCGCCTTTTCTGTTCACTCTGAAGATGTCGCCACAGATCGGTTTAAGATACCTACAACTTTTTGCGCTATCTGGACTTTTTACAGACTCGCAGCACCTATCTGCAGTCAGACTTTGATGAATTTGAAAAGAATTCATCGTCTTGAATGAATTCATCCTCCCAAAATGGATTCCTGAGCTTTGCTTTTTTTTAATAACTTTAATTGTTATCCTCAGCCTCAAAAAATGCCACGGCTACAATAGCTAACAACTGCCTCTTTTTAAAACAAATAAAATAAAAAAGATGGTTAGGTGCAGTGTATTGGAGTTAGGGTTTCTTTACATGCAGAAAACGGGCACCAAGTGAATTGTCTGATTACTGTCGTGTCTATTTTTCTACTATTTTAATAAATACTGTATCATTATTTGTAAATGTCTATTTAAAAAGTATTTTTGTTATTGGAGAAAGCTTCTGTTATGGTGGTTATTAATCTCATAGCATTTCCATCAATTTGCGTTTCAAATAAGAAGACATCAAGTTTATGGCAGATGCAATTCTTCAACTAACCTGAGGGGGATCTGGATCAGGCCCTGCATGAGAATATATTCTGAATTTGTCCCAGTGTCTGTTAGAAGCTTCCTCTGTAGCGAGTGAAAAGAGCACTCCATGCCGTGGTATCTGTCCTAGAAATTCCTAATGGGACTAAGGGACGGAGAGGGAAGGGGAGATGCGCATCAGAACCCGCCTCCTGCAGTTGGCAAATTGCAACAAAACTTAAATAATAATTTTTCTGGTTTTTAGTGGTTGATACTGGCATTGAGTGTCCAAAATTACCTTTTAAACTTCCAGTTGCAGGAGTTGGCTCTCTCTGATGTAGTGCTGCCTCTTTGGTTTCTCCTTAGCAATAAATGATTTGCAGCACCTATTCTCAATCCCTGTTACAGCGTTTGGTCGAAAACAAACCCCAAAAAACCCGTAAACAAAAAAGAGCAGAAGAATGAGCTTGTTTTTCCAGAGCTGGTTTCTGCAAGGAATGAAAATTTGGTGACATCAAAACGGTGTTTTCCTTGAATATTTTGCATTTCAATGCATTTAATTTCTTCTCTTTACGTTTGTCTTTAAGTCGCTCCGTAGCTATTTAGCAACTGTTCTCACTCGTCTTTAACATCCACTTGTCTTTACTGTTAGGCACTGCTCAAATGCCTTCCTAGCAAGAGCTGTTGTAGCTGTTTATTAGGCGCCGTCATTTGCATACCATCCTGGAAGATTTTTAAGTGTGTGTTCACTGGAATGTACAGCCTCGCTGAGGAACCTTTTGCATTTTACTGCTTTGCTTCGCCTAACGATCTGGTTCTACAATGATGAGTTTGTTTACTTACTTTTGGAGGTGACACTGGAATCTGGGAGAGTTGACCCTTGAGATGAGACTTCACGTTACTTAGAGAGCGTGAATACTGGTTTAATCGCCTCGTAGACATCCGTAGACTTACTGACGGGTGCAGTACGCACAAAAAGTACGTTTTCCTTCTTGCTGCGCACATTATTCTGTGGGATTTTTATTTTTTTTTTTAGTGCATCCTTCTGAAGCTACATAAAGGTACTAAATCTTCAGGCTTTAGCTGCGCTGACTGTAACCAAAATGATCAATTCCAACTTACAGTTCTACATAATATCTAACAAAAAAACGTTTTCCCTACACACTCATTGGAACGGGTAATTACTGTAGCAACTACAGACTAATTTGAAGTGTTAGCTGTTAATTAAAACACTACGGAGGTGTACGGTTGTCTTTTGGTGTAACCAAAGCTCCCATTCAAACTTCATTAATCACTTTACAGTTATTGTGTTGGGGAAGGTCAGGACAATCGAGATGCCGGATCAGCCTGGAGTAAACAAATTCCTTTCCTCCCAGGTAGCATGCCATTTGCAAAGCCACTGGACACGCTGTACCCATGGGCATGGGATCTCCTTTGTGATCCAATTCTCAGCGATAATTAAATGTTAAATTGGTACTGTCAGTGCTCTGTAAACCAAACCAGGTATCTGCCCTCTGCTGGAAATTTAACCCAAACTTCCACGGATGAATTAGCGTGCATCATAATTAAATAATCAAGTCTTCCCTTTTAATTCACTTGGAAACAGGAGATCTCTCTTATGGAAAAAAGATCAGCTTTCTTGACAAGCTAATTAAGTTGCCAAACTGGCCGGCACAGTACATATTAAGCTAACAGACGTTAAGCATGCTATCTCAACCTGTTCATTTTCTTATCATTTCTGCTGATCTTAAGTCCATAATGTTTTGCCACTGTTGATTCATCCATAGTTACAGCAGAGTTCATTTGCTCCGTGGGATTCATTGGTGATGCATTCAGCGGCCAGTCTGTCAGAGCTTCCTCTGGTGGCTTTGCTTCTTGCGCGGGGTGCTGGTGTTAAGGAGCACTGGGTTCTGTGTGCCTTTTGAAACGGGGCGTGTTCCTCAAAGCTGCTGCCGCTTGGTTACAGAAATGTTTATCCATGAGTTATTAAATTAAGGTGAAGTTTTTAGAAACTTCCGAGCTATTAACAGAAATTATATAAGCGCTCAGGGTTATAAATAAGATTAAACAGCAGTCTCGCTGGGTGCTATGTATGATTTTGCATGCTAAAAAAAAAAAACAAACCCAACCTATTAAAGCTTTTCTTCTTCAGTAATAATTGCTAGAGGTATATAGTGGTAAGATATTATAATTCTTTAAAGTTGGTGCGACATCTATGACATTACTGTGCGTAGTGTCATAAATCAGTATGAGACAATAAAACTAGTGAAGAGGAAAAGCTTTAATGGTTTTGTTTTTATGCAAAATTACATCGGGTTTTTAGTAGACTTTTTTTTTTTCGCCTACCTTTTTATTTTCTTACGAGTTCATGGTTAGGAATACAGAAGTCATTGTTAAATAGCCAATTATAGGTGTTTGTCTTCAGAAATTAAGACAAACTGCTCTTGAAATACTGTGGGAAAATTATTTTGGGGTCACGTGAGCATTAACAATAATGCTCTCTAACCTTATATGTGCACACACGTGCTAATCTTAAATGCAAATGCAGAAACCTCGTTACTCTAATATTTTCTGTGTGTCCTTAGGTTACGGTAGAGAATCAGACATTACCCATTTTCCTTCAGTGTAATTGGCAGAGCTGTGTATCTCACTGTCTTACCACTGAAAACACCCACAGGACTGGCAAACTTGCGTGATAAACCTTGTTTTAGGTGAAGATTCTGAATAATAGGTATATCATAATTTTATTTCATGGAAAGAAAATGTGAAAGTGGATAAAGTCATACTTAGACGTTGGCTATTATGCTGTACGAAAGCCTTCAATGTGTAGATTTTATGTAAAACTTGCAGATGTAAAAACCTGCTAAATGGTTTCATTGTAAGTATCTTCTTTTGATCAATTGTTCTCATCAGTCTTTCTTTAGAAACGCTACGTAAAATCGGTTTAACGTAAAACACGTTGGCTCCAAGTCATTTTTCTGTGGAATTAGTGTGTACATGTTGCACATATGTATAGAGGTAATTTTATGTGATCTCAAGTTATTTAATTTTTTCCCTCATGCAGGGCATACCATGTCCCTAGTGGAAAAATACTAGCAGTAAAGGTAAGATATTACAGTAATTTTCTTTCTCTCCGTTCTTTCTTGACCTTGGTTTCCTTCCCCTCCCTCTGATTGTTAGATCTCCGTTTGGTTTATTGCATTAAAGTCCATGTTGTTAATGCAGGGAAACTCCAGCCCATAAATTTCATCATTCCAGATGAGCACAGAGTTCCCAGAATCCAGGTTTTTTTGGGCCCCGGGAACAGCTCGGCACTCTGCGTAGGTACCACCACCTCTTCCCAGGCGGTTACATGGACGTTTCCAAGGGCAGTTGTGGTTTGTGCCTCTCC
This sequence comes from Leptosomus discolor, assembly GCF_034619465.1. Lineage (NCBI taxonomy): Eukaryota > Metazoa > Chordata > Aves > Leptosomiformes > Leptosomidae > Leptosomus > Leptosomus discolor. The sequence continues at coordinate 2,045,047 of NC_141401.1, read as the reverse complement.
GGCGAGGGGCAGAGCTGCTGCTTCACCATCCTGAACCCCGGCGGCAGAGGAGCGGGGATGGAAAGGTGGCGGGACGTCAGCCTGGCCTTTCTCTGCCGATGCCAAGCTGTCCCCCAGGGTGTATTCTTCAGTGGGCTCTGCAACCTCGTTTTTAAATAAAGAGAATTTCCCTGTCGTCTTTGGGATAATACTCAGTTTTCCTAGGGGATTTTGTGGCTTTAACGGGTTTGTTTATTTTAATCCCCCCCCCCCCCCCCTTTTTTTTTTTTTTAATCCAACTTATTTGGCTTTTTTTTTTTCTTTTCTTGTTAGCATTTTGTTCGGTGAAGCTGTATGCTGTAGTGTGGTGTGCTCAGCTAAACACCAGTCTTGTCTGGAAGTTCGGTTAGAGCTATGGTGAACAGTATGCCATCTCTTGTATGTAATTTGTTAAATTAAATTTGTTAGATTAAATCTGTAAATTAAATTATGAATCCAGTTAATTGGTACAAAAATGTTGAGATAGGTCCCTTTTCACATATCAAACTTTTTTGTAATTTGGCGGTTTTGTTAAAACTCAAAGCAGTAGAGACTTTTGGAAAACAAATTAATTGTTGCATTCATACAATTCCAGTTAATAGCTTGGGATCTAAAAAAAAGGTGTATTTAGAAAATATAATTTATGGAATAATTACTTAGAAAACTGTAAAACAGGCTTTTCGTCCCCTTTCTTTTTTGGGGGGTTTTTGTCCTCTTTCTTTTTTGAGGGGGTTTTTGTCCCCTTTCTTTTTTTGGGGCTTTTCATCCCATTTCTTTTTTTTCACTGTCTTTAATCATTAAATACGGGTGTAACTGAGTTAAACTGAAAGAAGGTGGGGGTGGGAGAGGAGGGCAAGAGAAGGAGTGATGGGAGCTGGTTGCTGCAAGCAGAATTGGTGTTAAATGGCATTTGAAGGCGTAAGATTATACGAAGACCTCAAATGAAGCATTTTATATTTACCAGGCAATATTTACATATATGGGTAACTTGCAGATTTGGGCTCAGGTTGTGTTGTGGTTCTGATCAGATACAATTTACTAAAAGGACTATCTTTCAGCTTTCCTGAGGATCATGTAAAGGAATCCCTTCGCTCCACTAGGAGAAAAGCAAATAGTTGCTACTGCATTTGAAATGATTCTCTAAATGTGGAAAATACGGAAATGGAAATAACACCCAAATATCTTCTAATTATACAGAAGACAAGTATCACTTGAAAAAGTCACTTTACAAAAGTCCTCTCAAGTGATATCCATCATTCCTAAACCCGTCATGAGCAGTTAGAGTAAGGTGGGAATTCTCCAAGTTGTAACAGGCGCAAAAGTACAGAAAATGAAATATTCAGGAGTATTTTTTATTACAACTTTCAGTGTGGCACTAAAAAAGCTCTTCCCTTAAACGCTGGGGTTGCTTGAGGATGCTGCTTTTCCCTGGTACCTGCTACGTGGCTTCCTCAAATGATCGTGTTCAAGCTCTGCCGAGCATCTTCTGTGCCAGCCCTGCTCGGCCTCGGCGCTGCTGCTCGCCAGCCGGCCCCGTGCTGCTGCGGGGCTGGGGGTGCCCTCGGAAGCTGCCTGGAGAGGAGGTGGAGCACGAGAAAAATCGCACAGGCAGGAGGGGAAATGAGTTCACCCTTTGCAAGGTTAATTGGAATCACCTCCCTGTGGCAACAAGCCTTTTCCCCCAGCAATTTCGCCTCCTTGTTTCCCTTAGAGTCCAAGGGTTGGGGTAGTCCTCGTGGATAATTAGCATCCTGAAGATTTGGGAAGCTGGGTTCTCTTGTAGATACTGTTCATGGTGGTCCTGTCACTCTCAATTAGATTTTTTTAGTGTGATTTCAGGAGAGAGGTTATATCAACACATGGGTGTTGTTATAGTTTAAAATAACAGGCTCACCAGCTGGAGGTCGGGAAACCTGCTATGAGGGTGATCATGCCGGCTTGCTCCGTTAAGAAAATTACTGAACCCGTCTCTGGCTCCGCATACCCGGCACAAAAAGAGGGTGGCAATGCCAGCGTCTTGACGTGGTCGTCGCACGGATCGAGTGTTTTGACGGAGGATGACCACGCTAAGAGGAACATCGCTGGGTGGATCTGTGACAGCAGAGTTCCCCATTGGGGGGGCTTTTTTGGACAACCAGCGGGTTTGATAGGACAAGATAACATCCTGGAAACCTGTTGATTAAAATGCTTTCAGCTGCTAGATAATCTTGCAAATATATTAAACCAGAGAACAATGCTAATACCTACGTTATAGACCAAAGCTGTGTCGTTACATATGCTAAGTAAACTTTACGGTTAGATAACGTGCAGAGGATAAATAGATTTTTTTTTTTGAAGGTAACTTTTTTCTAATTAGAGGGAAAAATCTGAATGAAAAATTGGAGCGTACGCTGGCTGATTGCCATTCTTCAACTGCTTTTAGTTTCTCCTGCTCTTAAGCTAGCATTTAAATGGACCATTTGATTAATCATTTGTATACTGACTATAATACTCCCAAATTTCCTTTGAGTTGTACATACTGTAAAAGACAATTATGTCACCACAGATTAAATAAGTGAATTAAAACAGAATAGCAGCTTAATTTGACCTGTGATTTTGCTCTCGTTCCCTTTAGTGGAACGTATGCCACTCCAGCAAATAGATGAAGTCATCCATGACAGCTTGTGATGAATTGCCGTATTTATACTGTATATTTTAATAGCCTCACACTAATTTAAATTGAGCACAGAGTAAATTATAATTCAGTCACTTGACTGCTTGTATTTAACTTGACAACTCATCCTTATTTGTCCTGGAGGTGTAGTGGAGAGCAGGGAAAATGTGCTCAGGTATTCCTCTTGTAAAAATTAACCCTTTTCGCTTGAAACGTTGGGTATGTTGAGTTCACGTATGTTATAAGTGCCCGAAGCGATTTCAAGAGTGCTGTATTTTAGGCTGGAACTTGATAAGGAAGATGTACGGGAGTGCTTGGAGCCCTTGGGTGAATCCCAGAAGACCACCCTGTCATTTAAATTTAGAAAGAAAGAAGCCCCCCTTGTCTAGTATCCTTCTCCAGCTCTACCTGCGAGGCACCATTTTGACTAGTTTTGGAATCAGGGCAGGCACTGGTGCTCGGAGCTCGGCTGCCAGCCCAGGTCACCCTTGGCCCCATCTTGAGACTGGTCCTGTTCATCAACATCCCTGAGGCTCAGCGGGGACCTGCCCGGCTCCTCTCAGACCTTTGTGGTAGCTTCTGGTGCAAACGCGTTATGAAACTGCTCCTGTTGAGCAGTGCATGTTATTTTATGCTGGGTGAGTTGGGGTTTGCTTTTCTGCTCTCGATAATTCTGGTCAAAGAGCAACGATTTTTGCTACAAAGTTCTTTCCAAAGGTGCCGTTTTGGAAGAGTTTATTGTCTAACGTTACATCTCGTTCACTTCCTTGCGTTACAGTTGTGGAAGTTACGGCCAAATTCACAGCCTCTTCCTTGGTAGCGATGGGTCTGAGGAGGCTTTTTGGTTTGGTTTTCGTTTGGTTTGGTTTTCGTTTGGTTTGGTTTTGTGGGTTTTTTTTGCTTAAACACTGTTCCAGCCCGTGCTTGACACTGTCAGCTCACATATTCTTACTTGTTTCACCCGTACAAACTTCACTTTCTAAACAGGCTTGGAAATGATATACAGAAGGAGTATGACCGTGGAGATTACAAATGCAGATTAAGGTGGTGCTGTATTTTTTTTTTCCTCTTTCTTTCCCCCGTTTCAGTGCTGTAAATAACACAAGGTTCCTCCAACCTTGACATCAGATGGCTGTCTCTCCTGTGCTGTAAGTCACGCGTGTATAGATGGAAGAAAACACTTCTGTGCAATGGTTTTGCAGAGAAAGCGAGGCAGTGGTCGCTCCTAATTTATTTTGTGGTGATGTTTGCTTGCCGTAGCGTTGCAGTACCTTTCTGTACGTGCCCTACCCTATAGTATCCTGACCACTTGTAAACGGGGCAGCCCTGCTTTTCCAGGTTCCCCTCGCTATTAGAATGCAGGGTCTGTATGTAATTATAGTTAATGCAAATCAGCCAGAGACCTTTCTTCGTGCCAGGTCTTGGTTGATTGGATGTCAGTGGTGTATTTGACGCTGATCATGCTAACTAGTCATTGTTCAGGTCGGTGAAACCCTCGCAGTGAACGAGGCAGGGAAATGTCTCACTAGGAGTAGGATTTAGGAAGATAAAATTTTAATTTTGTACTGTTAACAAGATTAAATTCCCTTAATACTCAGTGGGTGAAACTGATGGTATTCCAGCAAATTATTTTAAGTTTTTCACGCTGGAAAAATGTAAGTGAATATTGTTGGCAAATGATTATTGATCTAGACAAGTGTGTTAAACGTTTCTTGGCAGCCCTGTATTACACTTACAATTTAGTTTAGTGACAGCTTTTATAAATGACCCTAAAGCAAACTCTTGATAGAAACAGGTTATCGTTTTTTCTTTCAGACAGATTTGGATACTGTAAAATGCACGCGTTTGGAAACGGTCTCTGTATTTTGTTTCATCAGCAGGATATGCAGCCTGTAGTATCTATTCTGCTAATTCTGCAAATAGACTAGATCTTGTGTCCCTCTAGCTTAAAATATTAAACCGTGGAATGTGTGGTAGCAGCCTGAGCCTGGCTCAGTGCATTTCGAGTCCATTTTGGGTTTATTTAGTAGTACTTTCTGAGTGCGCAAGTCTTCAAATAATCGTGGCAAAGAATTGTTTGTTGAAGTTGACTTTCAGTGCTAGTTCTGTCGGGACCAGCATCCTTATTAAGAGGGTCTGTCTTGAAAATACTGAAAACTTGTAACTCCAGACAGTGCACCCCACCTTCACGGCAGCCCTCGGTGCGTTAGTCCTGGTTAGCAGCCTGGCTCAAAGCGGTGAAAAGCGAGGGCATGGGTGAAGGAAGCAGCAGATCAGCGAGCGGCTGATTTGAGCTGAGCTGAGCTGCTGGGCGCTCAGTCTGGGTGTTTGTAGGAACGCTTTGGTGATGCTTACCTAAGCATCTGTATCGTCTGCTATCATCTGGTCTTTTCTGTGTAATTCCCAGTTTTTCATATATCACACGATGTTAGGAATTTATAAAAAATGGGGTGTGTGTTAAAGAAACTGAAACTGTGAGAGTGGTGGTAAGAGACAGTCCCATAGGGCCCCACTGAGACATTCAGAGATACTTTCAGTACTCCGGTACTTGTTTAGCCCTTGGAGCGAACACCTTCGGGTGAATAAGCAGCAGCTCGGAGTTTACCGACGTGCAGATGTCCCGCGCCTGCTCTTTACGTTACCCGTGGGGCTTGTGTTCAAGTTCCGACTCGTCTTTTGGTCAAATGGTTAAACCACAAACCTTATGACATTTCATGGATAAAATTGGGTGTATAATTTAGTTTTGTAGCTGGCTTTTAAAAGTAAGTCTGTGCTTTCATTTCCATTTCCTTCCTCTGCTCATCGCTCTGTGAAAATGCTCTTTCCCCCTGTTCCTCTCTTTCCTTTACTCATGTCAGCACAGTTAGTACATGGATCTTTGGGTTTTTTTATTTTGACTCATTCACTTTTTATGTCAACTCTGATCATACGTCCCTTTTTTTGTGTTTTAGGTCATACCCTTAGATATAACACTGGAACTCCAGAAGCAGATAATGTCGGAGTTAGAAATTCTTTATAAGGTATACAGATTTTCTCATTTTCGTTATTCTTGTTTACAGTCTTCTTACAGCAAATTTTAAAACAGGCTTCTCTTTTCTTTTCCTTTCTTTTTCCAGTGTGACTCATCATATATCATAGGATTTTATGGTGCTTTTTTTGTAGAAAACAGAATTTCGTTGTGTACAGAATTCATGGATGGTGAGTTGTGTATCTAGTGTGCTTTTGTTTGCTGAGTATGAAAATGGGAAAATCATATAAAGAAGAGCTTTTCCAGAATGGAGCAAAATGCAGTAGTATGACTTGAAAATGTAAAGTGTTAATAACTTTGAAGGTAGTTTTGGGGAGGAAAAAAAAAAAAAAAAAAAAGGTTAGTTTTGGGATTGTGTTCTATTCTCCATGGTATGCTGCATTTTCCCAAGTGTTACTTCGCTTACTTTTATTGAAAATGTAAATAGAACAGAAGTAAATGCTAGCTTAATTTGTGGTTTGATATTTGAGTCTTCCATACAATCTGTCCTCGCTGGCAAAACAGCTGTTCCTCACTTTTACTGTTTTGATAGCCAAACCAGATTTTCTTTTAAAGAAATCTATTAACCCAATGTCCTATGTGTTTTCAGTGGAAATCGTCTCTTAATTGCAAGACAAGGAATTATTTTCTAACACAGCTGTTGAGCAGTGCTGCGCTGAGTTTCCTTTGGAGTGTACTCTTGTTTCTCCCAACGTGAATCTTCAGAACAACAGCATCCCCTTCCCCACAATCTGATGCTGCTGTCATTAGGGAGATGTGTTAGTACTTTGCTTTGAAATCTTGTGCTGTGTGGCGTTCTTGGAGAAAAGGCAGGAAAAGTGCACTGATCACAGCAATTTATAATCATCGCTGCCCTCTGTGCATCCATTCGGAGAGCGTGTCTCATGACAGATGCAGTCCCCTTGTGTCTCGCACGCTAGAACCCTCTTCACAGCGTTCAACTTTTACCATCTCGTTGTTGTTACAAGCAATAGTCGATTCCTGTCTCCGGGATTTTCTTATGAGCCAGCATTTTGTGCGCTATCCAGGTTTTTCGCACAGGTTTAGTTAAGCTGGATATAAAGGAGTAAGGATCTTGCAAACAACTTACTGTGGAGGGATGGCAGGAAAAATTTCCAAAGCCAAACATGTACTGTTAAGCGTTGTTGAATAGCTTCTTTCTTTCTGATAGTGACCATGGATAAGGCCCTTTGGGGTTTTATGGTGCATTTTGTTTTCTCCCTGTTAAAATCATCTGTTGTTCCTGTTATTTCTCTTTTTTACACTTACTACCTCTGTCCCAGTGACAGCTGTGCCCTATTTCTGGGTATGAGTGTTCTCTCAGCTTTTCCCTGTTTGATGAAGAATACTACATTTATTGAACAAATCCCGCAAGTTAAATTCTTTGCTGTTCTCATGCTGCGTGACTATTAGCCACTTCTCTGTCCTGTCCTTGTGGTTGCACTCAGGCTTGCCAGCCTGCGTTAAGCAGTAGCCACACACGGTAAGGAAGCATCTGCTCGTGCCAAAACGTGCACCTGCCTGGAGTACGGGTGCTCCTGCTAATTCAGAGATTTTTTTTTTTTCTTAAAATGATGGACATAAATCCTTGCAGTTCTGAATTCTTGTTTGAAAATGTTGAAGCCTTTAGGGCATGCATCCCTCATGATGTTGCACAACAATGGTGTTTACTGACCATGCACAAATTACTTGGAATTATACTGGAGATGACCTCTGGTCTGCCTCATGTTGTGCACTCCTTCTGGCAGAAAGCAACAGCAATCATTTAAAGGAAGAACAAAATGCAAATAAAGGGACCTTGCCATTTATTTTTTTTTTCTCAGACCTTTAATTTTGATGCATAAGGATGCAGGGGAAGATAAGAAAAAAAAACCACTTTCTCATCCTGCAGATGAACAGCTCTAACCTTGACAAATTTTTAGCCCTTTTTTACTGTCTTAGGTCATTTTGTAGTATTTCCTGAATCCATATCCCATGACTCCCTTTGCCCAGTTGTATCCTGTTCCATAGCACGAAACACAAGTATTTCCTTTATGAATTACCTGGATATGGGTGGATCTGTGTCTTTGGGGATACTTGTGACTTGGGGGTACGCACAGGGAAAAGGGGCACGTGTAGTACCGTACTGGTTCTTTCCTGGCACCTGCAAGCAGGAGAAAGCCAAGTAACTCCAAGTCTGCAAATGTCAACGCAGTGCTGCTTTTTGGGGTGACTTGGTTATTCTTCGTTATACACTTGGTTATTTAAACTCAAAACCCGGTGGTTTCGAGTTCTCCAGTTTCAGTATTCTGTCCTGTGACTGGGAGGTTTTTTAACAGGCGTTTTAGTATTAATGCTGCAAGCGAAGGTAAGTGACCTGAGTACTGTTTCATGTGTTGATTCAGAGTTTGGTAGATTTTTAAGGTCAGTTATTTCTGACACAGTTATTGTTATATCATTGATGGTGTTTTTATTAATAACCAAGAAAACCCTTGTGACTTCAAATCTAGGGCAGTATTTCATTTTGTATTACCTAAGCACGTTTTGTTTGTCCCTGCAGGGGGTTCTTTGGATGTTTATAGAAAAATTCCAGAACATGTACTGGGAAGAATAGCAGTAGCTGTAAGTACTTTTTTTTCTTTTTGCCTTTCAGTTTTTGATGGTGCACGTAACGCCTCTCTGACTTGAGTGTGCCTGTGCCCCCTTGGGCCACTGAGTCGTCTCCAGGATCCGTGTCCTTGTTGTGCCTGTGGGAAAGGGAGGGTCCTTCCTATCTCGTGCTCTTCTAACCATCCTGTGTGCGCAAGGGCACCGGGGTTAAAGAAACCTGCCTTTCGAATGGTCCACACCTGAGTTGCTGGAGGCTCAAGAAATGTAAAAGGATGTGATAAATTGAACAGGATACGAAAAAAAAAATCATGAATTTGCTGGAGAACTCTGTGGTCATGTTTCTTCGTATCAGCCCTTGGAGGATGGAGCGGTCCTCTTCATCGCCTTTGTTTAGCCTTGAAGTCCTTCTGTGATTCCTTTTTAAAAAGGGATTCAGAAGCCTTGTCCTTGCCCTTATGGTGATCCCTCATCTGCTGCTTCTGCTGATTCTCCTGTGTAATCTCCATTCTAAGTGTCCTCAATTCTGTACAAAGTAACTCAATTAGATTCGCTTCCCAGGTTGAAAAATTAAGTCAGTTCCTGTTATCAAAATGCAGTGGCAGAACACATTGTCTGTCTTCCCCTGTGGCAGATGTACTCCTTAAGGCAAATAAGGAGGAGGCTGAAGTTTTTATTTAGCACAAGCCAAGCCTGACAAAGGCTGCCTGGGGACAGGCTGCTCTCTCGGCCGTGTGCTGGGACCCTTCATACGGGAGCAGTCACGGTTGAGGAGCTGATAGTCATTTTTGGGGGTGATGAGCGGGGAGGTGATCTGTGATCTAGGAAGAACCATCAGTCCCCAATGTCTACTCAGTTTGGTAGCAAGGTGTTGACAGTGGGATCCTTCGAGCACCTGGTAGCCCATCATTGTGTCTCGGCAGCATTCAGTGACTGCGTTGCTAGAAATTCACTAGCCGTGATTGAAAACTCAAATTACAGAACAACAAAAAAAAAAAAGGAGGGGGGAAAAAAAAAATCCGCATTTTGCTGCGGCTGAACACAGGGTAAATGACCAATGGCTTAGTGGATCTCACAAGGGAGAGCGATACTGCTAAACAATTGCTAAATATAAGGAATACTTTGATAACTTAAGCAGTTTAAAGCATAACAAAGTTATTCTATCATGTGCCATTTAATTAAGTGCTGGGTTTTCACATTCATTATACATCAAGCTGACAATTTAAATCCTTTAATCCAACACAGGCAGCTATTTAGTCTCTGTTCATTGTAATTCACAGCTCTACTTTCTCTTAATTTGTGTGGCCTGCCCAGGGTGATGAACATCCTTCTCTGATGCTGTTTCCTCTAAGTAGCTTCAAATCTGCTCATTATATAGCCTCGCAGTTTCTTACGGAATTTGAATGCTTTTCACCTTTAGTTCAGAGTAAAAACGTTTCATCTCTTCTTCCCTATGGAGCAATGAATGATAAGTTGCTCACGGTGTCCTCATATCCCTGACGCTAAGTAGCGTGTGTGTAGTGTAATACTGGGCTGGGCCTTCGAGCCTTTCTTCAGATGCTATTCCTTCTCCTTTTGCTTATTCCTTCTCCTTTTCCTTATCTCACTTCACCTTGTGTACTTAATACCTCCACGCTGACTTACCTTATCGCTTCCTTACTTGCTTTTGTCTCTCCTCTCCCCCATCCTCCCCAACCCACCTGGCTTGGTATTCTGCAGATGTTCTCTTCCAGTTTTTCACTTGCCCGTAATGGTGGTGCTTCAGACCCATCTTTGATGTCTTGATATATGGTTTTGTTTTGTTTTGTTCACCCGCAGGGTCATCTCTTTACAAATCTGTTAGTTAGTGAGCACGGCTCCCTGACATGGACGGTGAGCTGATACTTCACTTTTTCTAGTTATTTTACTTGCTGCTTTAGCAACCTGCAGTGTGCCCGCTGCAGTGCAGGGGGTCAGTGCAGAGGTGAACAAAGGAGCGGGTGCCTTCAGAGAAGGAGCTCGCCGCTTTCTCCTGCTTCTGCGTGACAGAAGGTGTGCGCTGAGGCTGAACCATCACTGGCAGCTTCCTCTGCTCTGGTGCTGATATTTTTGCGCAATTGGCATGGTAGGCTTGTTGGAAGGAGGCTGTGAAAGCCTTTGTTTTCCCTGTAATTTATCAGTGGCAGCAGGAATGGCTCCTTGAAGTCTTCACAAATGGCTACCCTGCATCTTGGTGCCTGACATTTCAGTAGAGCCCAGCAGCCCGTTTTGTGGATTGGGGCACCTTTTTGCCAAGTGCTGTACACAGACACCGTAATCCCCACCCTGAACAGCTTGGGAAGATTACCCAAAGCCTGGAGGATTTCTGTTCGTGTGCTGATGAGAAGGAGAATATCAGACAAAAGCTGGAGCTCGTGTGGATGGATTTTGTAGCAAAATCAGGAGCTTCCGTAGTCTCTTTTTTTTTCCCAGTCTATGTTTTCTTTCTACCTTCCTTACACCATGTACACAGAGTCATTTGTCTCTTATTCTCCCGAGACACATACAATGCATTAGACTGTTGAAGCTGGTTAACAATATGTGTGACCTGCACATCTGCTAATTAGAATACCCTTTTGGTATATTTTTAGGAGTTTTGGAGTGAAACCGTAATGATGCAGGCACATACAGACATGTAGGAGCATCCCAGCATTCCTCTCACTCAGACTTGATGATTTTCTTCCTTCCTTTCTTGTTATATGAATTTAATCATCATGAAAAGTGTGGACTGACAACCCTTAGGAGCTATTGTCCTACTCACAGCAATGAGCCCAGAAGGCGCAGGAAATTCCAGCCGGTCTAGAACAAGATCTGTGTCTGCTCAACGCGACATGGCGAAGGGAGCGCGTTGCTCCTGCGCTCCACTTGCTTAATTAAACACCGAGTTGTACTCAAGGTCGTTTCCTTGTAGTCTTTGATCTCTGGGGCTAAGCTACCTGAGGGACATCCCTTTCTTGACAGCCCTGGCTTTCTGTAGCCAAAAGGACGGGACGATGTTGTTGCTCGTTGCCTTGAAATACTGCTCTCCATGCTGCCCAGGTGCCTGCGATGCACTGCTTCATGGGCATGAATGCTACTTGCGCTCTCGTACGCTCCCCTCCCAACCAGACTTTCTCCTGATTTGACAGGAACCAGAGGAGAGTTTTGTCTTCCGAGACAATCAGACATTTTTCTGATGCTGGCGACTGCTACTGTGTTTTTTCTGATGTGAACCCTCAGCTCCTGAGAAGCAGGCTGGGTATCAGAGCCACGTAGTCATCGGGAGTCAGTACCCCATAGCGTTCTTCTGCACTCTTGTTGCCCGTTTCCCCTTGAAGAAGTGATCACCATCAATTGTGATGGACAATCAGCTTTCAAGCTGGAATAGCAGGAGTGTCCTGCCAAGGGCGATGATCTTCTCTCTTGGTTGTTTTTTTTTTTTGAGGAGTAAAGGGTGGAGGGGAGGTTTGGGGCTGAAAGGCTGAATGCTGAAAATAAAGCACGGCAGTGACAAAGAAATCCTTAGAGGAGGAAAGCATTTGCTGGGGTTTGGGGAGAAGCCCCGTTTTTTCCGGAGCAGGATAAAGTGGTAAGAGAAAGGTAGAGTCTGCGGAGGCTTGGATCCCCCAGAAACTGGAGGGCTCTCTGACTTCATCATAATATTCATCCTGGTTGCCTATATGAGACAGTGTCAACAAAAAGGGGAAATCTCTCTTCTTCCTTGTGTTATTTACTTGTGCGAAGGGCTGGTGTGTTTGTCCAAAGGAAAAGTATGTCTTGGGAACCCCAAAGTGATGTTGTGGTCACTCCTGTTTTCCTGCTGCTGCATGCTTACTTGGGTCTGCCGGTGTGAAATCTGTTCTACCTTTGCTTGCCACTTCACACATTTATTTTCACTTCAATTTCTGAAGCAGTGACACTGTGCACTGTATTTTGAGTGCTAATGTTGATTGAAGTTCTCCCTGAAAGGATGTGCACTTGAACTGCCAAGAGAGTGAGTGATTGACAGCAGGCAGAAGTACTTTTTGTGTCAAGGCTTTGTCAAGTCATTGTTGTAAAACCTACTTTACTGAATACCAATAATTCCTGCTAGATGTTCAATCAAAAGATACTCTCCTCCAGCACCATTTTAGAGTAATATTTAATACACAAGTGTCCTTCCCTAATAGGCAAATGTAAGGTAAGTGAATAACAGTACTTTACACTGAGTTAGTCCATCTGGGGGCTCCTGTGCACGTAGTCGCAGCCCAGGATAAAGGGAAAAACACTTTTCATTCCTTTGTACTGGGAGCATCTGAATGGCAGAGTTTGTTTAATACCGTGTCTTTTATAACTGCTTATTCAGCACATGTGCCAAAATAAAGACGTTTAATAACTCACAGCTGTTGATTTTTTTTTTCCATAGAAAATGTTTCCTTTTTTATATTAATACAGGCTTTAAAATAAATCGAATGATTTTATAATGGTTTTAAAGATTTTAAATAATCTAAATATATGTTTAATAATCAAAGCAGCTTACTACTCTCGAAATCACTTTCGCCGTCGGAGGAGGCCTGAAATATTGCATCCCTGTTATTTATTTTTACATCAATACTTTTTCTTTTCTTCTTATGTCAAAATGCTGCGTAAGTAGAATTCCCCTGCTTGGCTCTTTGAAAGGCTAACGTGAACAAGGCCACACCGCTGGCCAGGCGGAATTTGGCTAAGGCCTTGGGTTACAGGTCGTTACCGCTGAGGCCACGAGGTAGTTGGCCAGGGAGGGTGACTTTAACACTGAGGAGTTGCCACCTAGAGCAATTTACTGGGGATCCGGAATCCTTACTTGCTTTACAAAAGAAATTCAGATTCCACTGACGTTGGTTTTGGTTACAGAATAAATTTCAACAGGAGTTTCTAATCCAACAAGAAGGCTGAAAATTACCGTGCTGTCTGCTTTCACGCTGTATAATATTTTTAGCGCTTCTGCTTGATCACTGTAACAGAAGTAATTTCATTTCAGTCTACTCGGACAATGAGAATAATGTAATTGTTTTGTCTGAAAAATTGGTACAACTTCACAAATGTCGGAAATGCTTTATTGTTCTGGAGATGCAGAGTGTCTCAGGAAAATGAATCGTAGATGGAAACTTTGTAAAAAAGATGTGCTCTACTGAAAAAGCTGGCTGAGAGCAGGGATGGTTTGGGTAAAAAGTAAGCAGTAGTAGAAATATGTTTGTTAAATCTTGTTAGTTCTCTGGGCTTGTGAAAGTGGTGAATCTAGGGGGAAAATTACAATGATAAAGATACAGAAACAGAACCTGCAGAGGGGATAGCTTGTAACGCCCAACTGCTTTCTTAGGGCTTGTTTAATTTGGGGCTATTATAATTGTATATAGAAAATAAATAGAGTGGCAGTTGGAGCCAGTGATGGTCTTGTGGTTCTGAAAGAGCCGTGTAAGGAAGTGTCCCGGGTGGTTGTTTTGGGAAGTACACCTGCATTCCTACTGCGAAAGCGCGTCTTGCCAATTTTCATTAAAATGCATCTCGTGCATAGGGCACTCCAGTGTAGTACTGGAGCAGCAGGGTTTTGAGTTTGGTTTTAACCCTTTAGGTAGTGGAAGACGCAAATTCTGGAAGAGCAGACAAAAGTCTGCCCCAATTCTTATCTTGTAGGGGTCCCAATTGTATTTTCTGGGGCTATGGGTTACAGTAAGGTTTGTGTTCGGTCCGAGATGAGTCATATGAGGAATGAGACAATTTGTGCAGTTCAAGGAGAAACGTTCAGCATTTGCTCTGTGGAAGCATAAGCATGGGAAATAAGGGAGGATAAAGTACGGATGCACCAAACGGAGAGAAAGGGAAAGGGAGGCTGAAGGGGAAGAGGCTGTTAGAGATGTTGTTGTTTTCAGGCCTTTCATTTCACTGGCTTGCGTTCGCTGCAAGAAGACAAGTCGTTCTGCAGTTTGTCTTTCGTGATTTTTAACACCCCAGCAGAGACAGGTGAATTAAAAATACACTGAAATGCCTGAAGGGATTCAGTATAAGCTCCACTAACTTCACGTTGCAGATCCTGGGAAGAAGCTTATTTGTGTGTTCTTGAAGAACCCGTTGCCGCGTAGTCCGCAGCGGGTTTGCAGCAGGGGTTCATCTGGGTCCTGCCGTCCTTTAGAGGGGATGGTTTGTCTCCCCTTTCGTGGTCCTGGCTCCGTTCTTCATTGGAGCTGTTGTCTTCAATGACTCGTGCCAGCAGAGATGTGTAGTGTTCGCTACCAGGAATCTTTAATACGTGTCGTTGATTTTTCTTTTAAATTCAGGTTGTGAAAGGCCTTACCTATTTATGGAGTCTAAAGATTCTGCACAGAGGTGAGTAATAGATATTTTCTGTTTTCCAATGAAATGCCATATTACTTTATTTTAACAACAGTTTCTACAGAGACAGTAGGCCCTATTAACGTCTGGTTTGATTCCAGTGAAGTAATGCAGAATGAATCTTACTCATTAGCCTTGCAGATTCCTGATAAAATAGTTTTACTGCTGTTCTCTTTTATTGCCTTCCCTCCTCCCCTACAAAGAAAAAGACTAAAAAGAGAGACATGAAATTTATAGCGATTTAGATGCTGTGGGTTGCAAACAGGTGCCCAGTGGAAAAACCAGTGAGGAAAATCAGGTGTGTGGCTAGTATTGAAAATAGAAGATAGATAATGAATAGTCTTGTGTACTTCAGAAATCTCATGTGACAGCCGCAGGCATTGCTAGGGTCTCCGATCTCTAAAATTGTGGCCCACTGCCCTCTGACATGGTCATGAATAATTAAAGAAACTTTAAACCCACTTGGATGTAAGCCATTTCTGGGTTTTGCTGTTTATTCTCCTTCCTGAAGCTGATCTGTATTTTTTTAAACTTCTCATTTATTTCTTACTTTTTAATGTTGTTGCGTTTTGTTAAAAAATATCTGTTGTTGTAAGTAATTCAGATTTGCTAGAACTTTCGAAAACATCAACTCTGGAAACAGTGGAAAAGGCTTTTTAAAGAACAAAGAAGCCCTTTCCCCTACACCACCACCACACCCCAAAGGAAAAAAAAAAAAAAAAAGAAAAAGAAAAACTCATTACATTTATAATGTTTCTAAAGTGTCTGAAAGTAACTGCTCTGGTTCCTAATGTTGCTAACAATACTGTTTAATTTAACCCATCTGCTCGCTCAGCCCGTGTGCACAGTTGGAGCGTGCAGTAACCGACATCATTTGTGATTGAAAGCGAAGTGTGGAGTCGAGACACGTAGGAAATGGGGAGTTGCAAACCAAATAGGTGAGACCATGTCTTCGGGGGGTGCCTAGTTCTGGACTGGCTGAGCGGTAGGTGCGAGGTGACGGGCGAGGCCTGGGTTTGGGTGCCCAGTGTCCTGGTGTGATCAGCGCGAGGAGGTGGCGCCGCTGGAGAGTCACCCAGAAATCTGTGCGTTGAGTGGGGAGAAGCAGCTGATGGGAAACACTGACTACCCGTACGGCTGGAGGTCTTGTCCCTGCCTGGAGCTTAGGCTCAGGCTGTCCTCAGGCTCTTGTGGAGAGTTTGCAGCGGAGAAGATCGATCCTGCCTTTGTGTGATGGCCCAGCGAGCAGCCGTGCAACGGGACGTGGGCTTCAGTTCCTCCTCGGCCGCAGAGCCTCTCCTTCTGGAAATCGCGCTGAGCACAGGCTCCCTCCTGGGTGGCAGAAAGAGGGCTGTGGCCAGAAGAGTGAGCAGGGATCAAGTGAGGACCTGGCTTTGTTACCTCCGATTAGAGGGCGAGTGAAATGCTGAGGCTGCTGGTGTGTTTGACCCGAGGCCGTCGCTGGATTAAAGGAACGGGAATAACCCAGAGTCCACGACCAACTCGATGCCGGCACAGGTTATCGAGGAGGCTGCAGTTCTGATGGTGGTTTGAACATTTCACCTACTAGCCTGAATGTTGTCAGATGCAGGGATTTATCGGCTCCATCCACTCGCAGCAAGAGGATGAACAGTCTGGATGCCAGCGCTGCCACGGCGATTGTCAGAATAAATACAGAAGAAAAAGCAGCAGGGCCATCCGGGGCTGGGTATCGCTCTGTACAGGCTACGCAGTCTTTGCCGTGCTTTTGCAACGCCGAAAAAGAAAGAGCAGGTTTGAAAAAAAATGAAGTTTTTTTCATTTTTAATTATTTCATTAAAG
Organism: Leptosomus discolor; assembly: GCF_034619465.1. NCBI lineage: Eukaryota > Metazoa > Chordata > Aves > Leptosomiformes > Leptosomidae > Leptosomus > Leptosomus discolor. Next base: position 2,028,596 of record NC_141401.1, on the reverse strand, counting down.
ATTCTGGCCACCTACTGAAGGCGATTTGGAGGGAGCATTGTGGTCAGGCATAAATACAACAACTGTAACACTTTATTCTTCTGCTGCTGTAAAATCAGAAGCCAGGTCTGATTTTTGCTTTGCCAGTAAAACACAATCTCCCCTTCCGCGTAGGTTTCATTGCCTTGATTAAAGACCAGCTCAGAGTTTTTGATGAATTGTGTATGGTCCTTGCTATGATCTAAAGAAAAGCGCAGAAACTGATTTTTCATCACACTTCAGATTTTTCTGGCCTTGGTCTGTTGCTAGGTTGACCAAGGTGAGAACAGCACTGCAAAATGCCATGGAGGGGATAACTAGCGGTCCAGGGTTCAGCAGAGTTTCCTCAAGGGATTGGTTTTCAGTATTGCTCTGTACCCGTTTTTTAAGGTACAGAACGTGTGTGTGTGTACTTCTGTATCTTAAAAATGGATACGGAATAATGCAATGCATGGAAGATGGCTGTTTCTCAATCTCCTTCAGCTGTCTCCTGGTTTTAATGCATCAGAGGTAAATGAAAGAAAACTGAACCCTGACTTCCTTGCTGTCACGTGTAAAGCAGACCATGCAGGAAGCTGGCGTAGGCTAAGAAGTCAAGAATTTCCACCGTGGTGATAACGAAGGTGGAGAAGCAATCGTCGCGAAGAAGCTGTGTAAGGCAGTGCAGCAGCCGCCAGTTGGTGACTAGAGCCTGGATTAAAGCAAAGGAAACAAACAATGAGCAAGTCTTTTATTCCAGATCAGACATTTCAGCAAATATTACAGCTTAACTTCAAAACAAACCTTGCGACTAATGAGGTGATAGCCGTGCATATTAATAAACCCGAAGCTGTAGTCGTAGTCATCACACCCACATCAAACATAAACATAAGATTAACACCTACAGACTTCTTTGGAAGATGTGAGAATGTCCCAATGATAAGTGTGCTCTTTTCCCCAGAGGATAAGAAGTAGAAATGGAAGGGTAATGAGAAATTAACTTAGATTTAAAACAGAATTAGCAATTAAACAAGTCTAATCATGTACAAAGTCAAAGTTTGTATAAAGACAAACCAAAATCTGTTAAGTTCAAGAATAAGTGTAGACCGTATGCATATTATCTGGTACGTTTTTCTCTGTTCACACCTCCTTATTAAAAGGAGTGTACGAAATAAATGTTACCCGCTTGTGTTTAATTGTACTGATCTGTATTTGTGTGCCTGCCTGTATGGGTGCTGGGGCCGGTGTATGTTGCAGGGTTTGGGCGCCTTGGTTTCCGAGTAGGTTTTAAATTGGTGTCAGAGTTTTGGAAGCGTTTTCTGGCTTGCGATGCGCGAGGGTGAGCAGAGTTGATCTGGGGATCTTCCTGGACTGTCTGTCAGTTACGTGGCTGGCTGTGGCAGAAGGGAGGTTTGTGCATCGCTCCGACCATCTCTTTTTTTCATTTTCTTTATTATTTTTTTTTCCCCCGGGGATGTTCCCGTACAAAGATACTTAAATCTTCTTTGTTTTGACAGAAGCTACCGGAGCTGAGGCGTGCTGGTTGGTAGGGACAGGCCCTAGTGCAATATGAGCGACGAGTGTTCCCGGCTTCTCAGCAGTGACTGAAGTTTCCTGAGGATTTCACCGAAGATGCTCAGAGCAAAGTATTTTAACTTCCCCCACCACCCGCCTCTTTTTAGCTCCGTGAGAAATAATCAGCGTTAGTGCTGCGTAGAATGAAGGACAAACAAAAATACTGGGGTGCCTGTGTGCGTGCGTATACGTGCTTAGGTCTGGACACGTGGGTGCGCGCTCATGGACCGCTTAGGCTTATTTAAAAAAAAAAATTAAATAAATCACAGCCTCTGCAAAAAGCACGCTGATGAGGTCATTGTGGCAAGAAAATATTTTCCTTCTTCCAGCAGCTTCACTTTGTTGGCAGTGATGTTGTGCGAGCTGTCTGTAGCTCCGGCTGCGCGTTTGTACCTCGTCTGCCTTGAACCTCGCGTGCTGCTGTTTTGTGGTTTTAAAAGGCAACCAGTCAAGAGACGGGGTTGAAATATCTGCGGGGTTTTGGTTTTGTCCCCCAGTCGTTAATCTGTTTGCTTTTCGGTACGACTGGAATGTTGGGTGTTCAAACAGCTGATCCTCTGGCCGTTCTGTTCAGTGGTACGTGAGAGCTTGGAGGTCCCGTTGATTTGCAGAGAGGTGAAATGACTTAGGCAGATATATCATAGAGAGGACTGGTTCATCCTCCGTAATGATGCTTCGTAGAAATCATTTGTATTAAGCAAGCACTGGTAATGGGAGGATAATGACCCCTTTTGGCTCTTGTTTAAATTCTTTCACTTCTAAACAGTAATATTAATCACAAGCAGATGGTGCAGAACATTATTTATGCACATTTGTTTTCCAAAACCAAAAAAATGTTTAACCCATTAGCTGAAGTGGTTTATGAAACAAAAAGGCTAATTTACTGATTGGGTGATTTTTCTCCCCACTTCCAATGTGAGGCATTTTGTGAAGCGACACATTGGTTGAGGATCGTCACTTTTTTCTCAAGGAGACCAGCACAACCGTTGGAATTCATAGCAAATATTTGCTTAAAGCCCCCATTTGTGGTGCTGTTTAAATTCTGCTGCAAGGACAGGCAGTATTTGTTCTTAGCAGCGCTTGTTTGGCTGCAGCTTGCTCAGTAGAGTCCCCAGCCTGCGCAGGCTTCCCTTCCTCAGTGGGCTGAGCACTGGTGGCTTTTTGTCTTTTAGGATTTTGGGTTGTGTGGGTTTTAGGTTTTTTTTCTTTAATTTTGTTTGTGGAAGGATTTCAGGATCAAGCAACGCTTAACGAATGGCAGATTTATTTATTTTTTTATTATATCAACTTACTGTCACACCCCACGTGGTGGGCAGGGAAGGGGAGATGGGATCTGCAGATCCCCAAGTGGCACAAGGTGATGGCTGGCTGGAGTCTTGGCTCCTCCTTGGCGAGACGGCACAGATGTGGCGTGGTGGTTTCCTCTGGTGGGTCCTGTCAAGGGAGCAAGGACGTGTGGGCTGCACCTGGCGACCACCCTGCCTCTGCCTCTGAACTTATGACTTGTACGTGGTTGGGTCCTTATAGAAAGCAGATTTGGCGACGTGCGTGTCGCCTCATCATCGCTTTCCATGAGGTCATAGAGTTTCACGCTTAGAGCTTCCTCCTGCCTTGCCAGACCCTTCGCTCGGCGTGAAAGTCTTTTTGCTTTGCTAAAAAACAACGCAGTTGATCCGGTCCTGCTCCCACAAACCTACTTCCAGCCCCGCGGCTCCCAAATGTTTCTCTTCTCCATTTGGTTATTAATTATTTTCCTTACATCCTTTACAGTTAAAAGCAAGAGCCTCTTAGACAGCAGTTTGCTTCTAAAAGTGTGGCTACTATCGGCTGCTGGGTTCGTGGTGCAGAATGTCGGTGTTTCCTGCGTGTGGAATTGCACCTGCTGTTCAGGTCGTTACCGTTCAGGGCAAGCCTGGTAACGAGGTGGCTCTATTGGCTGCCATATTTTTAGAAAGAAGGTTAAACAGGATTACGGTGCAACTTACTGTTCTTCTCGGGATTCAGGATAGAGCCTGCTGATGTACTCGGCCTGTCTTGTTGGATTTAGCAAAGTCACTCGACGCCAGAGAGGAGCGTGCCGCTTAGCAGGTTGCCACAAGCGAATACTTGAGCCTTCCTGAGGTTTTAGGTAGAAAACCTGTTCCCAAAGTGTTGTTGGGAAGGGTAGGGGAGATTTGGCGACTGCGTGGGTCGCTCTGTAGCGGTGTTTTGTCTCATCAGCTGAGGCGGGGGAATGGGTGGAAATGCAGCATGCGGATTGAATTCCTGAAGATGAAATGGAGATCGGGGTACGGCAGGCGGGGTGTCGCTGCTGTAGCACAACAGAGACACTCGTGACTGATTTTTCTTTTGGGTTTGGGGGGAAATTGCCGAATGTACCGGCAGTATTGATACCCACCTTAAAATACATAGAGCCACTTAAGCTATGTAACGTAAAATTGAATGCTCCCCTTTTTTAAACTGGATTTTTAGCTCAAATATAGGAAAGCATTTAATCAGCTTGTTAATTGAGGTTATACATTTCTACATTACAGGGACAAATTAAGCAGGCTACTGTGGTACCAGAAAACATCTGCTAAACAAAGGCAAACTTAATGATAAACAAAATTAGGTTCTTTTCTAGTTGGGTTTCATCCATCTGTACCCAACTAGTGTTCACTTTTAAAGAAGGCAGAGATACAAGCTATTGCTTTTAATCCATTTTGACAGAAGAAAGCAGTGATTAGGCAAAGCCACTGTGCTCTAATCTTCCCAAGTTTAAGCCAGGCCATAATGTGCACATTGTGCTTTCCGACTGGCATCCCTGGAACAGAAAAGATGCTCAATGTTTCCTGCACTACAGTCAGGCTGGATCTTCAGCAGTTTATTCACACGTCGATTTTACAGTGTGCAGCAGAAGCGTACCAGCTTCTTTTGGCGTCAGAGGGGGTCGGCATTAAGATCTTCGCACTGACAATCTGGCTTTACGACGTACATTGATGTTTTATGTGCTGGAGCAGGATTAGTAATCATTTTAAGGCGTTGCTGGCAGTTAACCTCTGTGAAAGCTCTGAAGCGGTGAGATCGGAGCCGTTCTGTGCAGTAGAAGCCATGGAGGTGGAAGCCAGCAGCTTTGAATAATGGTGTGCACAAGAGCAAAGCTGCGCTCTGTGTGTGCTTGGAGCAGGAGGAGGCTCCAGTGTGCTTGTATGTTGTATGTTTTGTGTTTTGCCCGTGTTCCTCTATCCAGGTGTTTGTATGGGATGCTTTGTATTTGTAATTTTTATAGTCTGCTCTTGTCCCCGCATGGAATTGCGGGGGGGCTGTTAGAGAAGAGGGAGGCAGGGCTAACGGCGGTGTTAGAATACAAAGCCACAGGGCTGGGGTGAACCTGGGGAGATCAGCCCTGCTGTCCCTCGATACGGAAACAGCCTTTGCTGTTTGCACCGTTGCGTTCGGCTTGTTCCTAAGTCGTCCAGTGGCGGAGGTTGTTCCCCCTCTGTCATTTCCACTTCGTGCCGTAATCGCGGATCCTTTTTTGCAGACCTGCTCCAGCCTACGCTCCAGGCAGTTGTTTAATCCTGTATTTATGCAGTTGGTTAATCCCTGTCTAAGTGTAGTGCTTCCACGTGCCCCTGTTGAATCTGATCCTGGTTTTTTCAGTCTGATTTTCCGGTTTGTCAAGATCAGTTTGAATTCTAGGTCCCATCCTTCAGTCTACTTGCTGTCCCTCCCGGATGGGTGTCACCTGCGGATTTGGACTCTAGGATCTTAAGGGTCTTTTCCAACCTAAATGAGTCTATGATTTAATAACGTGGATTTGAGTATTTGAGAGGTGCAGATATAATGTCATCTGTGCTACTGACTGTTACAAACCAGAGGTTACATTTGAAATAGATCTCTGAAATATTTCGTATTAAAATCTATCGTGCCAATATCCGTAACGATCTCTGTATATGTGATTCGTATCTAGGATAATATAGATTAAATCCCTTTTTTTTTTTTTTTTTTTCCCTCAACAGATGTGAAGCCGTCTAATATGTTGGTGAACACGCGAGGCCAGGTGAAGCTGTGTGACTTTGGGGTTAGCACGCAGGTAATTCCCCCTTTCGGGATCTACCCCACGCTCTTTCTGATGGCAAAATCACCTGGCTGCCAGACAAACAGCCCCACAGCAAGCTCCCCTCTGCTGGGACAGCCCTATTCATTTTTAATCTCTGGGTGACTTTTCTTCATCTGAATATGATTGTTCATTGTTTAATGACAGTAAAAACTGCTGATATTGTAATTACTACTTACGAATAGCAAACTTCATTGATATGCAGCTTTGATATGAAAGCGTTTTGGCCAGACAAAAGGGAGGGCAGAACGAGAGATGTGTCAGGGGAGCCCAACTGGCCCACAATAAAAATTAATATTGGGAGTAACAATAGTAGTGGGCTTTTACAATGTGCAGCACAAATTTTAATTAATTTCCATTTTGGGCCTCCCTGGAGAACTTCTCTGAGAGTGACCCATGAGCTTGCTGTGATGTTGATTTGAATTTCAGCACCTTTACTCTCAGCCAAACATGAGGACCAAAGAGAAGGTCAGCCTCGTATTATAAGTTGTCAGAGTCTGTTGTCCCTCCAGCGTATTTAGTGCTCATTGCATTCAAGTGATGAATGTGGCTTTATTCACATCTTGAGCCAGCTGACTGAAAAATGAGCGCGTTCAATCCTACTTCAAATTGACTTTTTATATCAGACTAGTTTGGGGTACTAAAGCGATAAGCATCCTGTTTAACAGAATTGTTTAAGGTTATCTGCCATAAACTGTAATGCAGCGCTTGTTTAAATTGGAACTCTCATTCCGAACGAAAGAGAGATTTAATCATTTTTAATGCCTTTGCAGATAAATTTGTTCCCTTTTACATAATTTTTAGTTGATTTATAGGAATGATGATTGTAGGTTAAATGAGGAATAATTGCCCATTTTATTTCCACATTATCTTTATATTGTTCTAACAGACTGTTTTTTCTGATAGCTGGTGAATTCTATAGCCAAGACGTATGTTGGAACAAATGCTTATATGGCGGTAAGTGGATTTATGCAGGAATAACATTTAAATAGAAGTATTTGTTCACGGTCTTGTTCTGTGTAATGCAGGATACAATCTAAGTCAGTTCTCAAACTTCATCTCTCCCTGTCCCCAGCATAAGCTCTGTCTCAGTCGTGCGTGCCACGAAACAACTCCCTTTTGCTGTCTCGCAGACCCGCTCCCCTCCCGTCTGTGCTCTGTGGCAACAGCACTTCTGGCTGATAGGGAAGAGTGACACTGGAAAAGCGGTTCTTTCACGTGTTTTTAGTTGCCATTACTGCGTTGTCACAACTGGGAACAAAGAAAACAGCCAGTTCAGCTTTAAAAAACCAGTTTGCCACTGATAGCCTGTGGCTCTTTGCAAACTGCTGACGGTTCAATACTGCCCACGGTTTGGGAACCGCTGCGCCCAGCCTGCAGTTTAGCAAAGCACTTCAACCCCTGCAGACATCCCATGGACTGCTTGATACCTGCACACCTGCCTGGGTGTTTCCCATGTGAAGCTGCCATGGAAATTTGAACCTAAAAATATTTGGGCTAAGAATATTAGGGCATTAAATTGCATGTTGTGTAACGTTCATGCGGTACCTATCAAATCATCAGTACATTTCACTTGTCTGTATAGGTTTTGGTCAGAATGCTTGTTGTGTTGAGACTGTTTTTGTCCTTTTTCTGTACGTTAAATTCCCATAATTTTTAGATCACACAGTGCTGAAGACATATCGTTTGGAGGAATGCTGCTGCTGTTAGCTAGGATGTGAGGTTTGGGGTCTGTGGCGTGGGGTGTTCATCTCATTGAGATTAATACGGTGACGAGAGCCAGTCTGAAAAGGAGACCTCCAAAGTTAGTGTGTATTTTCCATTATATCAATGTGAATAATTTTAGTTCTCCATTTAACAGGTGTGAAAACATAAACTCTTCGCTTTAGAGCAGTCTGTTAATTCTTGTCTGTTATTTTTTCCATTAAAATTCTTTTCACAAACTGTTTATGTCGTAATATTAATGAGGAAAAAATAAGTGTTCAGCTTGTTTAAAAAAAAAAAAAAGTAAACAATACAAAGAGGTTGATATGTGTATTTGTCAAACCTCAGAAAGGAGGAGAGAGAAATCCATGACCTTTAATCGCTTTCAGGTATTTTTTTCTTACTTTCTTGTAAGAGGAAAGCAGAACAGGGTGTCCATTTATTTGCTAAGTGCTTTTCTAGTCAAGGCATGCTCATTATGTGGCTTCTGAAACACACATGTCACCATCCTAGAAAGACTTGGGCTGTCCTGTGTCATCAGAATATTATGTGCAGAAAAATGTTTGGGTTTAATTTTTTTTTAAAAAAAAAAAAAAAGAGAGAGAGAAAAAAAATCTGGTTTTGTGTATCGCCACTCTCACTAGTAGGCCTGCTGGTTTCTGTGCCTCCATTTTCTAAAAGAACTGCAATATAGTGATTCAGACAAATAAACAGCTTCAAATTAATCAACTTTTCCAACTCAGCTGTTACTCTTAGAGTGGTCTTAAGCAGGTCTGAGAATTAAATTGTATTATGCTTCTGGTGTACAAATCAAGATTACTGGTCTCTTTCCCAAGTGTACATTAAATAAATTACTTCTTTTTCTTATTGTTTATGGATGAATGTGATGCATTCATCTATTAATTGAAAAAGAGAAGTTTAAGCTAAAGCGTACTCGATCTGATTTCTTCTGTTAAAATTGTTTTGCTTGCTGAATGAGTCATTTGTCGTCATTAAATTTATAGTCTAGTCATCAAAAAATACTGAGGGTCATAAGCTTTGGTTGGTCTGCCTACTGGGCAGCCTGGGAGTGAATTTGAAACCATTAAAAAAGTTGAGGTTTCTCTTTAAAATAGACAAGCAAAAAAGCTTTTTGATCGAGAAGTTAAAATTTCCAACAAAAATACGTTTTCTGCAAAAACATTTTACCACCACTTTATCCAGAAAAAAAAAGTTCGTTAAAAAAGTGACTGGGTGTAGACATTTTTAGGAGAAAATATTTTTGAGCTCTGTGTCCTTAGGATAATCTGCGTTGCACACTTTACTTTATGCATGTGGTGTTCTTATTTTCATTGTCTTTTCCATGCTGGTAAATTCCCGTGACTGGACTTTTTGTTTAAACTTGCCACTGTCTTCTGTGAACACGTGATTCCTGAATACACGTTTCTGTTTAAAACTTGAGCTGCTCTAACGGAAGAACAGACGATTTAATGTCGCTCAGTGTGAATTATGCATCTGATTTGGCGGCTCGGGAAAGGGCAGGGTCTCATCTGCGCTACAGGGACCTGCGGCTGTTCTCATCCTGCCACAGGTGCCGTGTCTGCCTGTACCAAACCGTGCCTGGCCGGCACAGCCGTACCGGCTACGGTGGGAAGGCAGATGTAGCTGTCAGCGTATGGTTTTGGCTGCATATCTGCATCTTTATGAGGATCTTTGTCAGTATAAAAGGATGCTTGAACATCATCTCCCTCTATGATGCTGTCACAAACGTTTCTAAGATGCACTCGCCTAGGTCAACGATGCTTAATGAAGGCTCGCCTTAAGGAACTTTAAAAAATAAATAAGATTTTTTAGATCAGCTGTTCAGCTCAAAATAAATGAGGCTCAGTCAAAAGGATTTTGTTCCAGTTGCATTCCGGGGTGGGTTTTTAGGTTATGGCCGTTGTGGAAGACTATCCTTAACGTGGGCAGCGCTGTGTTTTTTACTTAACATTCATGCTGCGATAAAAGCTCTTGACCTGGGATTAGCAGTGCAGAGTAAACATCTGAAAACACATTGGACTGGCACTAATTTGGGAGTTTGTTTTCTAAAAAAGGTCTCTGGATTATTAAAGACTAAAAATACAACCATTGCATCGTAGGTGGTTGGGCTAGACAGGTGCATTAACAGCACAGTGGGGAGAGAAGTCTCACGGAGCCTTTTATTGTTACATTTCATGCTGTACTTGACCTTGGAAATGCTTAAATTGTAGCTTTCAAGTAAAAACTAGCAGTTATATTTTACAGCATTCTATTTCATGAGGCATTAAACTTGCTGTTAATAGTTTGGAGTGAAGTCTTTTTTTTTTTTTTCTATAGGTCTAAAATGAAATTAAAAAGTATATAAAATGAAACTGCTGGCATGTGACTTCATGGATTCTTTGGGCTTCAGTAACTTTGCTTTTTAAACCATAGTTACTCGCTTTTTGAACCATAGTTACTCCCCAACCCCAAGACTCAACATCGGGACTCTCTTTCCCTAGCATACCTCACTGCCGTGCCTGGGCCTGTGCAAGCCGTTGGCTTTCATTGTTGGGTAAGCCAGCCCCAAGACAAATGCCACGGCCAGCTTTACAAGGTGCTCAGCAGTGCGTGGCTACCGAGCGTAACCGAGTTCTTTGCTCTTGCAGGAGAGGCAAAAATAAGTAAATAAGTCAGGTTGGAAGAGTTTGGGTTGCTCTCTGCCGGGTTAGCCGGTGGACATTAAGCTGCTTTGTGTTTTCTCAGTGGATTTGTTGGCCCTGGGCTAGCTTTTGTGGAATAAGACCCTCGGTGTGTTTGCTAGGCTCAAGAAGGTGTTTCTTTCCATCTCTTTGCAGCCTGAGCGGATTTCAGGAGAGCAGTATGGAATTCATTCGGACGTTTGGAGTCTAGGGATTTCCTTCATGGAGGTACGCAAACATCTATCGTTTTCACGTGCGCATCGCAAGAATCAAATGAAATCTCTCAAAATATTTTAATGTAGTCTTTACATGCTCTTTTATATCTGCGTGCTTTTAACGATCGCTGAATTTCTTGGCTGTATTTAGAATGGATTTGTTCTTACTGCCTTCAGTTCGGTTTGGTACAAAGAGTGCAAACCATGTGTCGGGCTTAAACCCTCTAGTAAATCTCCATAGGAGAGTTCAGAAGTAGGGCCTGGTGCATGGATGCCTCTGCATCCTTTCAGCACCTCTGGGACGGAAGATGATGGTATTTCTGTGTTGCATCTTCGCAGGCCAGGACAGAGCGGGCCGTTATTAGGGTTCAAATAGCGTTATGCAGATTCAAGGCTCGAGCTGGTTAATGGCCTTGCCAAATCTTCGCAGCAATATTTGCACGATGGTGTGAGTCTCTCCCCGTGTGATTAAGTAAAGTGTGTGAATTCAAGTGTTCGCTAGGGCTTTTGGAAAGATTTCTCACAAAGGTGGTTTCAAGCAGGAGAAAGTCTTATCAAAACGGAGCACTTCAAAGAGAGCGTGGTGGTAAATGCCGTCATTCAGGAGAAGCGATGCTTTCTGCGGGTTTCGTCAGAACAAAGTCAGTTTTGATCCAGGAAAAATGGGTTTGTTGGGGTTTTTTTCAGCTTTGGGTTCATCAGATGTTTTAAGAAACATGAATTTCAATGACTTCATAAAAAAGGATGATTGTTTATAGGAAAGATAACCTGGAGTGTCTTAAGTTGAGTAGAAATGTCTGTGTTACGATCGTGTCTTGACCAGTAAAACCACATCTGGCTTGGTCTGGCCTGGGAGAAGGGACGAGTAGCTCTGGTCTGGTGGTGACAGAAGCGTATGTTCACGCAGTCTTTGTCACACTGGCCTCGGCTGGCTACAGACAAGCCAGCTACAGCTGGAAACCCTCGTCGCCTTGGCAGCTCGAGCAATAAGCCCTCAGGAGAGTTTTTTCAACTTAAGGACAATGAAAGAACTTCCCTTGCTTGAAGCAGTCGTTTCTCCCTGTAAGAACACTTCATTCAAGCTGTCGATGACCGGCATAGTCTTTCTCACGGAGCCCAATGAAGGCACGATGCGATTAACTAAAAGATACAAACCCCTTCCCGGCTCTTCTGATATAATATGGGGTCGTTCAGGTGAGCCTGAATATGCCTTTTGGTGAAGTGCAACTGGGAGTTTTAGCAGAAGATTAGGTAGAAGTTGAGTAGTCTTGGTGCTGGCCCTCTGCATCTAGGCAAATTTTCACGTTTTGTTGCTGGAAAGTTAACCGAGATTATTGTTACGTTTTCAAACAATATCTCCTTGCCAAATCAGTTCTATCCAAAATGAAAACACTTCATGCGGAATCGCGGCATTCGGGTCTTGTAAATCTTTTCCAAAGAGTCTGACTGAAGCTGACTCTGAATTACAGTGATGACATACTTTAACGTGTCACAGGGGATGCAGGTCTCTTAATTTGTTTTACTGCGAATTTTAATGGTTTGTGGTGCTGGAGAGCCCTCACAATTTGGGGAGAGATACAGAACGTACGCGCACACGCTGTAAATGAATCTAGCCAGCAAAGGGCTAAAATGAGGTTGTATTGCGTTAAGACTTGACTATGGTGTTCTTCCAGATTCCCAGTGGAATAGCGTGATATAAATGCAGAAGCCTTACAGAGCAACCGTTTACTTGTTCCTTTGCCGAATAAAAAATGTATCTCGATGTGCAGCAGCAATCTGGGATTCACCGGGTAGACCAAGACATTTGGACTTAAGCTTAGAGTTAGCAGTAGGTCACCTGTCTGGTTTGAAGGATGAATTTCACTGTATGTTAGCCAACATGAGGAAAACTCCTTTCATTTACATTTACTCTCCTGTTTTAAACCTTCTCAACTTTTTTTTTTTTTCCCTCTCTCACTTTCCTCGAATGTCTTGTGAACCAGATGTACAAAAACCAATTTGGTTCTGTGTCCTTTGTTAATTGGTATGTCATCTGGTCCTCCGAGACCTCTCTTCAGCGTGATCACTGTTTTATTGAAGTGGTCTGAGTGATGTGTTAAATGATGAAAGCAAGGACAGTGGCTTAGAAAAATGTCTCAAAAAAGGTGAAGAAGATGCTCAAAGAGCCACACAAGGTCACTGTCATTAAAGTAACACTGTATTGACATGGGGATTGGTAGTGGAAACACCCAGGCTCTTGTTGTTGGAACTGTTAAAAAAGGAAGTTAGCATTTGCTGTAGGATTTTAAAACCATCTCTGTTGAGTAGCGTGATACTCCAATCCCTACAACTTCGCGCCAGCACAGTTATAGCATGTAAATTTAAAAGAAATGGCGTGTGGGACCCAGTTAGCAGGGGCTCTTCTGACAACTGACAACACAAAATAGCAGCTAAGTAAATCTTCTCATTTTCTTTTAATATTTTTTCTGATCCTTTAAAATGTCGTGAATTTCTTTGCTGCAAAGCTGTGTGTAATGAGAAACTGAAATGTCTTTTTTGAAGGTTAAGAAAACTGCCCTAAAAAACTTGCTGGCAGAGTAGGAAGAGTGGTTAGATGTGGGTACCCCCTGTGTTTTGAGAGATGGTGAGCGTTCTTGTTCCTTCTGAAGTAAGAGGTGTGTGAGGGTGCTCATCTTCCCTTTGCCAAAAATAAACAATAAATTAAAAATAAATAAATTTAAAAAGCTAGCAGCGTTCCTTCTAGTATTATTGCTATTATTTCCCTTTTTTTGGAGTTTGCATTTCTTTCTTCAGGATTTTCTGAAGTGAATAAAATTTAATACAGTGTTTCATCACAGTCTGTGTGTCTTCGTGAGGTTTTCAGATGTTTTATTTAAGTGCTCTTGGGTTGACAAAGCAAGTTCAATTTAAACCAATGACATTGCTGTCACTACGGCTGAAGACTGTGTCAGCATTTTCATTTATAAAAGCTGTTTTTCAGGGCTTTATAACTCAGTCATAAAACACGCTGCAGGCTGACTGGGCTGAGTCGGAGTGCTGTGTGCGCTCTGTAACTGATTCAGTCTCCCTCCAAGAGCCGTGCCCTGCACAGGAGGACAAATTAAATTGCCTAATATTTCTTGTTACTCTCCAGTATGACTCTAATCCTACCTTCCTTGGCTGCAAAGTGAACTTGAAAGCATCCAAAATGGGATAAAAACCATCCTGTTGGGTTTTGATAGGCAGCATTCTTGTCCAGTGGTGCCTTCTTGCGGAGGTGTTTGAGGAGTAGGCGTGCCTTCAGCGGAGTCGCTTCTCCTGGGATGAGAGACTGCTGTAGGAAACAGGAAAGTGGGTGAGACAAGCTTTGGTGGGACCCTGTAGGGCTAGTGTGTTCTCAGGTCCCCCTGCTTCCACGAGGGCTTGCTTCTTGGCTTTCCCCTGGAATTTACCACCTCCGAGGTGCCTGCTGAGGAGCGCTGGTATGGGCTTGAGATGCTGCTGAGGACCAGAGTCACCTACGTACCATGAGGAGACGGTAGGTGAGGAGAAGGGAGTTGCGGGAAGGGAATGGAATAGAGTTGTGATCCGAGCTGTTCACTGAGGCCAAGTACAGGCTTGCAGAACTTTGCCAGAAGATCCAGGGCTCATTTTATCTACGGGTAGATTTGGTCTGATATTATATTGAAATGCGGGAAGTGAAAGTGATCCGCTTATGCCACAAACCGACTAAGTTTTGGGAATAGAATGCGAGCTCGTGGGCTTGGCTGATGATACCTTTTTGCACCTCCTTTTTTATCACATCCTAATCTCTACTTTCCTCTGCTGAGAAAAACAGCTACTTTCCTATGTTTCAGGCCTCCTTTTAAAATTAACTTTTATTGAAAAGATTATCAATGTTCACTCCTTCAGGGGAAAGCAGTTTGTCTGTTAGTTCTGATGTTAGAAAGAAGTTCCTAAAACTCCCAAAATGAGAATTTTAAGTCTTCAGTCTGGTACCAGAGTTCTCGGTGATCTGTATATTTGCAAGAGCTTTCAAGGGTTGCTAGTTGTTTGTGACATTTGTATTAAGAGTCTGGTTTATGTCATATGACGGATTTGCAGCGTTCCCACATCCAGGAACACCAGTATATATCCAACAGACATGCCTGCATGATGTAGTTCAGGCACGCAGATGTACCTTCTCAGCAGGGTTAACCCTGATTGCATGCAATGTCAATGTTGTGGAGTCTTAGACTCTTCAGCGTGCTTGGGCTGGGAGCAAGATGGAGATGTAAGAAGAGCTCATTCAGACCACGAAGGCAAAGAGGAGGAACATGTTTGAAGAGGGTGCTACAGGAGAAGCGGCTCTGCTTTAAGATGATTCTCTTAAAGCACTTCAGTCTTTCATATGTTTCTCTGCATAAAACTGATGTGAAGACTCAGTATATGTAATCTGGTCAAGGAGAGGAGGTTTCAGAAGAATTCTTTCAAGTCTAAAATATGTGATCAGCCACGTATCATCAGCTTTGAAGTGATAACAGTTCAAGATCAAGATTGTGAGCTGATCTATAGGAAGTTCTGCAGACCACAATTTCATCTTCTGCAGGATTTCACTTATGTGTGGACATAACGGTTGGTCTTTCATCAATTTTACACCCTTATCTAAACAATAGCAGGTAGACAGATGTGGAGGGGAAATCTAAGACACGAAGCTTGGTGGTATAGCATAGTTTCTGTAGTGGCACTGGAGACCGGGTGAAGGTTTGGTAGAAAAGGGGCAACTGTGAGTGTCTGCGTGACTGCTGGAAGCAGACACGGACCATGGACTGACCTACAGTGTTGAAAGCTGCACCGAGTAGAGGCAGGAGGAATATTATTTAAAGTATTAGAAGGTGGCGAGGGTCAAGCTTAAAAAGAAAACGAGAATTTGCATTTAATCTCCATGCACAGCAGCAGTCATGGAATTGTAACAAAATAGTTGGCTGAAGCGAGGTGTCTCTGACCAAGTGACAGTTCTTACTGGACGTGTCCTTGCTTTTTGTGTGCTTGGAATGAGCAGAATTTTATTTTTACTTGTTTAAACTGGAGAGAGTGGGAAAGGCCTTGCCATGGTGGTGCTGCCGGTGCTGGTAGAGCCACTGAGACTGGCTCGCGGCAGAAAGCATGAGGTCGTCATTAAGCGAACATGTGAAGAGCATGATTTCCCCGTTCCTACACTGACAATTCAAGAAGATCTTAAATTAATTGAATGCATTAGATGGATCTGGGCGTATTTCAGTAGACACAGTATGAAGTGTCTTAAATGATTCACGTTTTTTTTTTCTTACTGAATTCCAACCTTTTCTAAGCTGATAAAAACCCGACTCCTACTGCTGAGTCCAACCATCCAATAGCCAGCAGTGCTTGGATGAGGTGGGCGTTTACTTTGTCACTGCAATTCAATCTAAATAATATTAGCATTACAGTGTCGAGAGATTAGAGAAAACTTGAAGTGTTTCTGAAAACGCTGGATTACCATCTCTGTGGGCTGACATCCTCCCGCTGCCGATAGCAGGGCCTCAGGCAGCGCTGGTTCCTGTGGCCCCAGCCCTTGGCCAGACCCTTCCTGAAAAGAAACCGACTTTATGGAGAAAATGTTTCATTTCTGGCCTTTTTTTTTGGTTTCATGAAGTATGGCTGGGAGCAGACTTGTGCCTTGAGCCCTTGGGTCTCGCAGCTTGGACCACTGGTAGTTGCATAGGTGCGATTAATTAGTAACAGACACTTTTCATTTAGGATTAAGGAAAACAAGAAAGCAGAAAGTGCTTTTTTTGCAATGAGCCTCATCCTGTTACTCTGTAATTTTAGGGGCTATACGTAGTGCAAAGTTTGTGACTTACACGGACTAATCCTTGCAGGCTTTGCTTAGTCTTCGAGAGTGGCTGTTAACGCAGGCAGAATTTTGCTCGATAACTTGCTCTTATTGTAGCCTATTTGTGTAGTTTTAATCATTCTGTACAGAACGATGCATTTCAGAAACTTGTCCTTAGGAAAAAAGCTGGCCTAGATTTCTATTATTTTTTTCCCCTTGAGCTATTCCAAGCAATTTCTCCAAGCAGTGGCCGTTAGCTCAGTTTCCTCGTCCGCCATCTTCAGCAGCCACCAGGATGAAGACAGTGTCCAGCTCCATCGCGATCTTTGTGGTAGCAGCAGTAGAAGTAAAGGTACCAGTGCCTGAGGGTTGGGTCATGAATTAATAATTGCTGTGTGGTGGGGGAGACCCGTCAGAATAGCTGAAAACGGGGAAGTTGCCTCGCAGAGCGCTATCAATCACTCAGTGACCATAACTTCCAGTAATTAGTGTATTTTATGGGCCTTTGCTTCAGTGACTCGGAAGCACATATGCTCCACTCACAGCTAAACTTAGCCAGAGTAATATTCCAGGATGATTTATCCGCTTGCTGCACTGGGATGTAACCCTATATTAGGTGAAGATTGTGAACTAAGCTGCAATAAAGTGTAAGTTTAGGTACAGTTTGCGCGGGTTGAGACCTCAATGTATCATGTTTCTCAGCAATTGCTCTTAGGCCACTGCGGGCAGCCTGTGAGGCAGCAAAATAAATAATACAGTTCTCTACCTGAGTAGATAGATGAGTGGACAATTAAAGGGATAGCATCAGCCGTGGTGTATTTGTAATATATAGGGTTATGTATTCTAGGTAAATGTTCTCTATCCTTACACTGCGTAGTATGGCTGTTTCTACTTTCAAGAAGTCAAAACCACAGAAGTGTTTGTCAGTCGAGTCTGCTTTTCCCTGTTACTCAATTGGTTTGTAATGGCAGACGAACTCTCTCGTGCCAGTGGAGGTGGAGAACCGCTGAAGCTGAGCTGTGTTTCCACCAGCACAACCAAATTCAACTTTTTTTTTCTTTCCCTTCAGGTATTGAATCTAAATCCAGCAAACAAAACAAGCAGGAAGCCTCTCTTCTCAAACAAGTAGCCTGCATTAATCTTGGTGGACCATTTGTGTAAATTTTGCACCTGACAATTTCTGTAGATTGGCCCCGAAAGGGCCGCGTCCCACCTTTTTCCCTTTAGAAAAGGCGCCGCTATTCTGAGCAACACCTTTGAAGATGTCAGGGTAAAAGCCTGGTAATATAAGGGATTTGTGGCGAGGAAGAAATGTGCAATTTAATCATGATTGTCTGCAGTCTTTAGTTTGCAGTGCATTTACTATGGTTCATATTTAAAAGAAGTCAAAGTGAAACTAATTATCTTTAATTAAGGTGAATTAGGCTTTGATTTTTAATATATTTTATGTAGAGAGATCTCAGACTCATCTGCTCAAGCCAAGGAATGTCCCAAAGGTTATTAGGGCATATTTCTGTTGGGCCTGACGGTATTAGTAATAACCTTCTTCCTCATAGTCCGAGACATGAACAAATATGTCACTTCATCAGTCTCTGTTACCCGCGCTTATGCCCCTCCGCAGGGGTCGCAGATTCCACAAGTTATCAGCTAATGGCGTTATACATTAAAAATTGAAGCTTTCCTCACTCTGAGGCCTTTCAAGGCTTTGTTCTTAAGCCCCAGACACTTTGGAGTGCAGCTGCAAACTATAGGCAGAAGATTAAATTAATTTGTAACTCTTTTTTCGTCCTGCATTACTAAATCCTGCACATTTAATTGAAACCCTACTTCAAGATGCTTTGTGTTTCTGTTCTTCTTTGTTGTCAGTTTAACCTCAGAAGCACTTTAATGCTGGTAAATTGCTGTTATATCCTTTTGGATTTTTTTTTTCTAACTGTGCAATAGGAGGACAGTGAATTTGATATTAGAAGGAAAGAAAAATCTTAGAGTAGTTTTTGAGGTATTTAATATTTATTAAGGTCCCTACCCTGCAGAGTTTCAGGTGATTTTAAGCCATCTATCTAGGAATGTATAAATTGGTCTTGGAATGAAATTTCACCTAGGGAATTTTATGTTATCCAGTAGTTAAGTCTGATTTTTAAAGTTTCCTGTGTCTGAATGTTTCGAAGTGGCGGCTGCTTTTCCATAAAATGAGGGTTTAACTGCAGTGCACAATCTAAATGCAAAATCCTTAGATGGAAATTTAATTGTGTAAAATGTGCACAAGGTAATTAAGAACAAATTTTAGAACATTTCAGACAATAAAGTCCTCCTTCAGCTAGATCACTAGTGATATTGTAAGTGCTTATTTTCAATTTGCAGTTATGCTGAGAAACATGGAATGTGTCTAAATTAAGAATAAAAACATCCCAGGCTTTTCAGTATAACTGTAAATTAAAAAACAACTTGCACAAACATAGACAATAATCTAAGTGGGAGACTTTATTGCGTGAGTGTCCTAAAAATATGTTTTGAACTTCCTTCCCTCAGTCACTTTCTGAAGGGGGTACGGACCAAGTGGCTGTTGTAATTCCAATTAACAATATACAGGCAGAGCCACGTAGAGAAGGCGGTTTGTTAGTGAGGACGTCTGGATTTCCGTCTTCGGTTCCAAAATTGTTAATTACACTGTTGCAACAAGTCGTTTGAATTTTGTCTTCACTTCCCTGCACGTTAAATGTGTGTATTTGAGGACAGGTCAGAGCTGCTTTCCAGCCCTTCTGAGGGCTGCTCAGTGCAGAGGGTTTCGGCACCGAAACTGCCCGCCCTGTGTTCTTTCTGCTTTCCCTTACCTGGTTTTAGGTATAGTTTGATAAAAATCAGCATGCATGCACGCTGTACCTCTGCCTGTTATTTAATAACCTGTTTAAGAAAGTAATAGTTTTTTAGCAAACCGCACACGTCACCACCCCCCAAAAAAATACCCCTGCCCAGACACGTAGTTGCTCTAAAGTAAAATGGTGTAAGAAAGCGTTATTCTGACCTATTTCTTGCTGATATGGTCTGATCCTTATTTATATTTCCATACCAGGCTGGCACTGCACTTCACTGGGCCTTTTTCAAATGATGGCTTTTACAGTTCTTGTGGGGTGGGAAGGTATCCTCAGGGAAATGAGAACCAGCTCCTTGAACTTTAAGCATTCCCTTCTCCCCTCCTTAATATCCAGAGCTACAGAAAATACCGGTCAGTTCCCAAACCTAACTAGTGTGAGCGGAAACACGGTATTTTTGTTATAAAGCCTCAAAAACGAAATTGCAAGTTCCTGAGTTTCTTTGTGTAAATGCAGAGGAGATAAGTTTTTGATAGTGTGTTAGTTTGGTAGTTTACATTTTTTTCTACCCTGCGCTGGGCTTGTGCTGCATATGTTTGTCTGACTTCCTTGAGACAGATGACAGAGAGTATGAAAATCCCTTTAGTGAAGCTCTAATCTGTTTGTTTTGGGGTTGTTTTTTTTCTTTTACTTTAACTGTGACGCTATTTATAAATCTAAATCTACATACAGAGGTCATTGGTTGGCTGAACTTAAACCATTTTACTTAGTAAATTTAATTAAGAAAATACAGTGCAACTCATAAGCAAATGAGTTTTTCCTAGTTTTAAACCAAACCACCCTCTTGAGTGCTGATTGCCTTGCTCGACCCCTGGTGATATAGAAACAGGCAAAATTAAAAAGGACATTAAAGCTTCATTAAATCTGAAACACATTTAGTACAGTGACATATCTGCAGGCTATTTCAGGGAAGATTACATACTCTTTGGTAAGTTTCTTAATTTATAATACCTTGACAATCTTGCAGGGAGGAAACAACTCTAGATGAATCGAGTGATGGTTCAGGGGGATGCAGAACGGGCACGTGATCTGTCCGTGGCCGTATTGCTTTGCAGTTCTTAGTCAAGGAGCAGCTTCACTGAGAAACACGTTTCTGTTTTTAACAGCCCCCAAATAACTTGTTCTTGATGCATTTTGGATTCTTTGAAGCTCATTTGTGTGCCCCGTACTTCCATCTGGCAGAAAACTGCTCTTTCCCCGATTACTCCGCTGCCTTTGGAGCCCCTGCTGAGGTGTGTGGTGGTCAGGGAGAGGAATCATCAGTGAGAATGGAAATGCTTAGTTTGAAGTCATCATCGAGGCAGTGGTCATTTTTCTGCTTAAATAAAACCTGCAGAACGATGCCCTGTGCTTATAGCCATAATCATCATCTTGTTCTACAGTGGGGTAACTTTTACATTCCTACAAGTCTGTAGCTGTTATGGTGGCTATTCATAAATCAGTCATTGGAAAAATCAAGATTTCTTCTACTTCTGTTCGTGGAAAAGTGTTTGGCGTTTGTGGGTTTATTTCTAGGCATTTCTAGGCTATCACAGCCGCAGCGCTTCTTAGGATCTCGAGCACCTTCTTGGAAGCTAAGGATGGTCCTCCCAGAAGAAGAGACAATGAAAAAGGGTATGTTTTAGTAGCCCCCAGTCCTTAAGACTGAGCAGAACAGAAAATGTAGGGTCTTTGCTTATCTGTCCAGCAGTGTATTGCAAAGCCTGCCATCAGAGAGCAACGGGGGTGGCGCTTTGAGTTGGGAGAAGCTGTGCACCAGACACAAGTGGTAGAAGGGATGGAGATCGAGCCTGCTTAGCTCAGGTTGGGCTGTTACAAGGATGAATTTGCTGCGAAGAGCAGCACTGCAGCAGGAACAAAACTGAAAGGCAGAATTCACCCCAAAGAGCTGAGTCTGAAAGGGGAGCCTGGAGGGCAAAGCACAGAAGAAACCCAGAGGAGGAAGCTAGCTTGAACTGTTATCAGGTGGAGAACCTGAAAAGATCTTGCTTGTCTTGTCACCTTGCTCCAGTGCCTCCTGTAAGCCTGGTTTCTTCTACATTCTGAAGGTGTCGGTCTTACAAACGAAGCAAACGCAACGATCTCCAAATGGAAGTCTACAAGCAGATCACAACTTTCAAGGAGATGAGTGGCACAATAGAAATGGCTCAGAAATAACTGCACGTGGTGTTGCTGGTAGGGATCGTTGGTCAGCACCATACCGATAGAGCAGGCCATAGTGGCTCCTCCTCAGTCATTAGGCGAACTCCCTCTGATGAGGTATTCAGGAAAGCTTGGGGTGGGTTTTGAGTGGTGTGTGGACATTTAGATGTACAGTTCCTGTAACTCTGATGCGTCTGTGCAACCAGAAAGCGTTCAGAGGTACCGTACAAACCAAGTAGCCCTTTTAGAACACGCTTGATATGTCTGTAGGTGTTCAGAACAAATACTCTTCCCAATATTGCAAAAGCTTCTTTTAAGAGGAGTCACCAAAAAAAATGATTTCATCTCTTTGGGTTTCTCTTGCATGCCTCTCTTACAGAAATGCTTCCAGACCCACTCTGCTTTTGTAGTGTCTTTCTTCTGAGGCTCTGGCAGAAGTTAGCTGTATCTGCTAAGACTCGCAGCCGAATGACTAGTACGATGCTAGGTTTCGACAGCGGCTGGAATTGCAGAAAGGGCACCATCTCTGCTGTTTTCTGGTTGCTTCCACCCGTGCTGTCAGCAGCTTCTCACTGCCTTCTCTTGGATCTTTTTCCTGTGCTGGTGAGGCTCGAGTATGTCTTTGCCCCATCAGTTCCCCACCTTGCTAGAGCTCTGTCTATGCTTTGTTGTTCATCCTCAGGATAGTTTTGTGCTGCCAGCTGGGCTGGAATTTCACCGTAGGTTAGCACAGCTGCCTCAGCTGCAATCTGTCTGGGTCAACTCACAGGGCACTGAGGAGCTCAGATGTCAGTGGCAATACAGGTGCCGTGAAACAGCTTTCACTCAGCACTGATGTGTGGTTTAGCATGTGCAGTACCTACCACGATGGCTTAGACCTGCAGCATTGATGCTGTTGCTCAGTCTGATGTGACTATTCCTAGTTTATCGTGCAGATAAATCAACGGTAGTAGTGCAGCCGTAACCTTTTGGGTAGACCTCCTTCTGAAGGTTGCTAAGGAGAAGGATTCACGAAGGTTAACCGGAGTGTTGAGGAGCTCATCTGTCTGGCTCCTCTATAAGCCGTGGAGAGAGGTGGGCTTCTCCAGCGCGCGGGTCAGAACAGAGCTTCTCGTAGTGCCCTTTTGGAGGAGTCTGTGTCAACGCTGAAAACCTTGCCCTTCACTGAATAGTAAACACGTAACTTAAAACTAGTTGTATTTGGCTGAAACTGTTTCCAAGGTTCAGATACCAAATGGAAAAACCTGAAGTCTTGCACGAAGAATTTATCATAGAGTATTTATTAGCTATGGCATTACAGCGACAGTAGTAGTGTGGTTGGGTCTGACACTGATGCTAGGAATGCATCAGTTGACTGATCAAAACAGTGTGGGCAACAAATCCAGTTGATACCGTGTGCAATGGAAAGTAGATCTGAAGAAAAGACGAACTGTCTTTTTGCGGGTGCCGCGATCTCTCTCCAGATCCCGCTCGCCGGTTGCTAGCTGGGCTCCACACCGGTGAGGAAGCAAACCTCCGCTGCGTAACCCAGATTTTACCCTCAGCCAGTTAAGGAAGGACTTTGGGAGTTCAGTGCATGCTCTGCAATACCTGTTCGCTGCAGATAATTATCAGTAAAGGTCAGTGTCGTTGGCCTCGCTATTGAGGCTAAGCTGGTTTCATTTAGAGAGTCCTCGGGAACTTGGGCATCAAACAGCATTATGGAGTGGTACAGACAAAAGAGCTTGAGGAATACAGAAATACTCAGAAAGGCAGAACAAGGGGTAATTGGTATGAACGACTCCATTCTAAATACAGCTCTCTGTGTGTTTTCAGAATTACTTTTGCTGACATTTTCCAATTTATACAATAGTAAGAGTTGAGTACTTTTCTCTCTTTAAGAAAATGTGCCCTCCATGCAAATCTATATAACTAGACAAATATTATTTCCTTTCCCAGCTTGCTCTTGGGAGGTTTCCATATCCTCAGGTAAGATTGTTCATTACTGCTGTTTGCCACTGTGACATTCATTCCTATGTATGAAGGTGCAGAGAGCAATTGTGAACATTTGAGCCACATACAAATAAATCTGTCCTGTTAAATTGAAAAGTGGTATCTTGAAGGAGTCATTTAGAAGTCTCTATTGATTTTTTTTTTTTTTTTTTTTTCCCCTCTTCACCAAACTCTAGATTTTCTTTCCCTGGAGACAATGAAAATTATGACAATGTTAATGATTGTTTTGTTGTGAGATTAAAAAAATAACCCAGGATGTACAACAGTAGTTTTGAAGCAGGAAAGTGTAGCTACTCCTTTTTTATATTTTAATTTTCATTTCCAATTTTGAATAGTGCTACAATGGTCTAAAAATGTCTCAAATCAAAAATATGATGTAAGTGGAATACTTAAGGGAGCTCTGGATTCTCCCTTTTAATAGGACCTCATACTAGCATTTTATTTAGTGACTGGCATTGTCTAACTTCCCACTGACCTAACTCAGTTTCATTGAAATTGGTGGTAAAACTACCTCCATCCTCGGTGGCGATGGTTAGGCCAATGCTGAGCCCTGCATTACTAGGTAATATTTTACTTGGGGGGTGTGTGTGCTTGAAAAAACCTGAAGCTCTGAACAAAACACCCAGTCCAGAAATGGGTTTGTTGGTTACTTGAAATTCTTACTGCAAGATGGATGTTAGAATTCATAGTAACAAACTGTTCTGTAGTTCCTCAAATTATTCTTCCCTGGGAGAGGGGAAAGAGTGAAGTGTCCAGGGACTAAAATGAATTATTTGAATGTGGTTTTTATGTTTTCATATGTTTTATGAACGCTGTTTTCTGCATCTTGGTCTGTACAGATCAGAGTGCCTGGAGGCATGTCTGATTTAAAGGTGGTGTTGGTCTGTGCTCTTTAAGCATCTATTAACTTGCTATTATTATGCAAATAACTGTTGTAATACACATACTAATTTATGCATGGTTAGATTATGCAGATGCCTCACAAACATGGTTATTGAATAATAGGCTGGGACTCATTCTCTCTGCCATTTTTATCTGCTGTTTTAAGGAAATTCTCCTGGCACTTTTATGGACTTGCCAAGGGTTTGCATGTGTAGAAATACACTGATTTTTTCACTTTCTCATCTCCTCTGGAAAATGTTTAGTGAGCGAAAGAGCTGTGGCTGGTCAGCAGAACGTACTTTGCATATTTTATCCGTATTTTAAAATGTACCCTCTCCTTTGAAGAGAGGATTGAAAAAGCAGCTCTTGTGTTGAAGTGTCCTCCACACGTTGGCGTGCGCACTTGTGCTCGTGGAGTGTCTTGATGCTCATTGTGGATGGTGTGTTACAGCACTAAATCAAAGTGACGTGGGATGCAATTTAAGATAACCCTCTGTTCACCGAAGTGTTGGAGCTTGGGGAAAGAAGTTAGAGCGCATACATTATGTATGATCCTAGACAAAAATTTGTTTTCTGAATTGGGAGCAAAACATGATTGCTAGTTTAAGATCCTTTTTGCTATTCTAATTAAAAAACGGATCGGGTTTGCAAAAGAATATTTGGCAAGTCAGTAGTCCATGAAATTGTGTATATTTTTTAATGTAAAACATTTGAGGAGGTGAAACTTTAAAATGTAGCTATTAAGCTTTTCAAGCAACTGCTTTTCGTAAGGATTTTTATGTGAAGAATACGTATCTTAGACATGTACTTACGTAGCTGGTCACAAGAACCCTTAGAAACCCACTCTGATTAGGGGGATAATTAGTGGGATTTTTTTAATGTCTGGATATCTATTCATCTCCCTACGTAAGGGCCTGATTCTGCAGTTGCTCACCTGAGTAAACCCTCCTCACTTCAGCGGGCTTATTCAGATGAATGAAGCTAATCGTATGTGTGTTTGCAGAATTTGCCCCGAAATAGCTTGAAGTTGCTTCTCTCTGAAAATAGAAGGTATGGATGCATGTTTGAGAACACCTGAAATTCCCTGCAAATGGATGTTTGTCTCCAGCTGTAGCTGAAAAAAAAAATTTTCTTCTCCTTTTTCTCTCTTTTTAAGACACAGACAAATGGCGTGTGTAAATTCAGTTTAGATGACTAAGATTTATAGGGGGAGTCATTGCAGTGTGGAAATTCAGGACTCCTGCAATATGCCAGTAAGACTAAAGGGTGTTGTTGTTTTTTTTTTTCCCTTGGCCTTCAGTGGAATATTTTAATGATAAACTCGCCACTTCTCGTTTTCCACATCTTTTATAAGTATTTCTTTTGCTAACACTTACGCGGCACACTATCGTTATTTAATCTTATGCTCACAATAAAGTCATTTTGAAAGCACTTAAGCGTGCGACCAACTGCTCGTGCAAGTGAAGTTGCTTATGGGTGTGTTTAGAGTTACGGTGATTTTTTTTTTTTTGGCCTTGATGTGCTGACGTCATAGTGTGCGGCTGCCTGCCCACGGTAGCGATCTGAACAAGGAAATGAATAGTAAGGAGCAGAACAGACTTTTCCACTATAAAAACTTTGCCCAGGAAACTCTAACCCTTAAAATGTGGTAAAATTCTAAAACTGACCTGGGTTTCGTTGTTTTGTTGGTCGTTTTCCTGGTGTTTGCATAACTCTGTTAAAAGTAGGGGGAACGGTGCACGCGCTTACACACACACCCCCCTTTTTTGAATAAAGTTCTTTCCTACGTAAACACTTAAAAAAGAGAGGAAACCCCTTTCACCCAACCCAGCTGCTAGTCCAGAGTCCGCCCAACTTTTTAGGTATCAGAACATAAGGAAAATAAGTTTCAAATTTCTTTTAAAATTAATTTATTTCATTTTGATTTTACATGTCTGTGCAGAAAGAACTGTAAAAAAAAAAAAAATAAAAAAATTAAAAGAAAGACCCAAAAGGCCATGGCACCTCACGGTACATTTAATTAAATTTTAAGTTGGAACCCCAAAGCTGTGCAGTGCCTGAACAAACTGCGAGACGTACAGTTAATCGCGTAGATTCAAATTCAGTATATTGTGTAAAAACACGATGGGGGCAATGACTTGTTTAATGATAATGCAATTTAGGAGAAATGAAAAGAATTGCCCACTAAATATTCTCGGCTTGTAGTCAAACTTTATACAAAGCAGGATGTTAAAAGGACGCCGCATCCATTAGGGAAATATTCCAAAGAAATCGGCAGTACTCAGCTGCCGAGGGTTTAATCAGCTATAGGAGAGTGCGGGTCGCGACGACTGTATTTAAGATACTTTTGCATTTAGAGAAATGTTTTCCTTCCTTTGGCTACGATTCCAGGCCTCGCTTAATAAATTACATGAAAATGACCTGAAGTTTAAAAAAAAAAAATAATAAAAAATAAATCCTGGCCCCCATTCCACACCCACCCATCCCACTGCTCCCCCCCAAATCTGAGCAAATACTGCCCCTGGTATTGTAAAGCTTTGAATGTTTTCACACCCCATTAATTTATTACTTCTCTTTCCTCATCTTTAAATTTTTTTCCCTTTTTTTTTTTTTTTTCTTTTTTTTTTTTTTTTTTCGAAATTCAGACTCCCCGCTGCTACAGCGATTTTCATCTTGTTGTTAATTTTCCCTGCTCCATATGGAGCTCCAGACATTTCACCTGGAGGCTGTACTAGATTTTGCTGTAGCCATCGCACTTCCGGAGGCCAAAACTGTCATTTAAGGTTCCCGGTGCATCTGTCTCCGCCAGGCTCTTTCGCTGGCACCGGGAGAGTGTGAATAACAAATTGGATGCACCTGAGATTCGGATGATTAGTGTGTTTTGTGAAGCCGGGCGACTTGTAAGCAGATCGCTGGAGGGCTGGGGAGGGCTAAGCAGGTACCCGGGGTGCAGCGGTGCTCACACCTCGCGTTTGGGGGGGACGCGGGGAGAAGCGCGAGCATCCCGGCAGCCTGGACGCGGAGAGGAAGAAATATTTCATCCCGCCTTGTCATTGATTAGAAAAGAGCCTTTAATTTCATTTCACCCCATGTTGTGATTAATTTGCATTCTTTGTCAGAAGTTAATGGAGTTTTTTATGGTTCACTCTGAAATCCTTGAAGACATCAGAGTTGATCTGATGTTTATACAACCGCCAGCGGAATTTTTTCATTTGATTGATGGAGAGCTTGATGTTATTCCAAACGGCTTTTTAAGCTGTTTTTAAGAATTATTTGAATGAAATGCAAGCAAGATATTGTTATAACGAGCAAGATTATCTGTTAAAAATCTGTTTCAAATAAAGAACATGATAAGTAGAAAAAAAAGATCAAAAAGACAGGAGAAATGATGAATACAGAAGACGATATTTGTTAAAACAGATAATCCAAGGATTCAAATAAGTTATTTCAAAATGTAGTGAAAGTAAGAGAGACTGTAATTTAAGGGTCTGTTTTAATATAAAGACTTTATTTTTGGAGCACGATAAATAATGGGAATGAATTAGGAAGGAATTTAGTTATAGTTAGATTTCCCCCTTCATTTTTTTGCTCTCCCAGCTTTTTCACCTTCGTTTTACCAGCAGCGTGAGCACGGAGCGCTGGTGTCTCTAACTCAGAGAGACAAGGCTGTCAGGCCTGTTAGTTCAACAAAATGATGACATATCCCTCGTCTCAAGGAAGAGGCATCCTTAAATCCCATTGCAAAGAAAGCATAAGTGGATAATAGGAAATTTTATAGCCCAAGATAGCATTCGCTATAGACTTGCCTTTGGGTTGCTTTAGAAGAAAACATACAGGGGGAAAAAAATCCTCGGTGAAAGAAATCTGCTTTTTGCTCCTCCTGTCAGGGAAAGGTTTGTACTTTTACCAAGCCCCAGCACGTAAAAAGCATCGGAGAGACGATGTGGAATATTCTGCGTACGCTGGGCCAGATCCTCAGCTGGAGCAAATCAGTTCTGCTGCTCCGGGGAGACCAGGGGACAATGCAGGCTTACACCAGCCTTGGGACACGGCTCGCTCTTTCAGCGGGGAACGATTTTGCAAATGTGGTGTTGGTTTGTTTGGGGGTTTTTTTTAATTCCTGATACCAAATCTGGGTTCGTTGGGGGTTTTTTGCAAGATTTTTGTTTTCTCCTTTCGTCAGCAAATTCTACCCTCGCTGTGATTTCTGCAAGTAAGATTTAATTATAGGTCAAAAAGCTACTGTGCAGGCGCTTCCATTTAAAACAGATTAATTTATTTGCTGTATCTGAGTTTGCTAAATAATTGCATGGTTTTAAATGAAGTTGCTGCTTTCTGATCCCTGTGTTAACATGGTCTAAGATTCTTTTTGTTATATGTAATCCATACTATTGACCAAATTTGGCCTGGTTTCATTTAAATGTAAGCAGGTTGTCAAGGAAAAAAATATTTCGTTTAACTTGGCATGTAAAGTAGCCATTTTACTGTTGTTTTTCCAATTGACAGAAACATCCTTTAAGCATTCATTTATTTTGTGAGAATAAATTGGGGGTTGGTTACAGCACGTTTCCTAGTAAGAAAGAAATGTTTTTCTTCCACATATATCATTATATCTAACCGTTTCAAAGACATTAAACACTGTTCAAATGGTAATGCCAAAATAGTGAATTAAATCATTGTGTAATACCTTTGATAGATTTGTGCAAGTATTTTTGCTTTTATAATATATACCAGAAACTACTGGCAATATTTTAAATTATCTGCTATTATTTTAAACTCTTACCAGTTTCTTAACACAGGCTTCACTACATACATCATTCATGAGATAATATACTTTGGATACATTTTGCCTTTTTTTTTTTTCCCTCCTTAGTCAGAAATGAGTTTGAACTTCAATTTGATTTGTCTATTAGAAACTTGCTGTAAAATTTGAATTTAGTTTTAGTTTTTCCAGAGCTGTTTTCTTTTTTGCAAAAGAAGAAAAATAAATCTGTTAGGAATCTGAAGTACAAAGACAAATTTAATGGTTTTTATTTTAATTTTCCTCTCTGATTTTTTTTTTTTAAACGTAAAATTGATGTTTGAATAACATGGTCAAGCTTGGAAATGTAGGTAACTAGTAAATCCTGGTTTTATGATATGTTTTTAATGTGTTTTAAGAGTGGCTTTTTAGCTGACGATCTTGAAAAACTGATGGTTTTGGTTTGTTTTTTTTTCTTTCTAACCCTCACAGTTAGAGGCAGTCTGAGGGACCGGGGCTTAGGCTGGGTTTTGTACCCGGCGTTTGAGGACGTGTTCTGTGCCTGTGCCCCCGTCTTGTGTAAAACCTCATACCTGCTCGCACTGCCATCAGCTTCCAACCTGTGAAAAGTTCCGTTTGCTCCAGGGGGAAAATGAACCACGGCAGATAATCGCCTGTGAGCGCGTCTTTGCGGTCGGGGTGTGAGTTTGTGTTTCCCCGTTAGGCTATGGCGTTGTCACCCTTCGCAGTTCGTATTGGATGAGAAAATGGCTTAATGCAATGAGCCCTTTTGTTGCCACGTGCGGTTGGTACCTCACCTTCACGGCACAGGACTGACCGTGCCGAGACCTTTTTGACTGCACAAGTTGAGCGAGATCCTGAAATGAAATGATGTTTGTTGCCATGAGAGCTACTTGTGAGAAGAGGGGGGGAAAAAAACCCCACATCCAGGAGGAAATACTGAAGTCTCTAAATTCAGAGAGATTTTTGCAAATATATGAGTATCTCCTGCGTGAGTTGGTGCTTCTGGGGAATGGGAGATGTTCCTGTAGTGCTTGGAAGGAAACATCCCTCCCAGTTATAATTCCTGCAGTGGATGCTGTTGAATGACTTGCCTGAGTGAAAACTTAAACCTGGGAGATCTCTCTCCCTAGGAAGAAAGCTAGCAGTAGGAGGATTGATTTGTTTAGTTGGTTGGTTTAGGTGGCCATTTGCAAACTGTCAGCAAATATTGGATTTGCTGAAAATTCACGTCTTCTGTGCTCTGAACAGGCTCTCTAGGCTGGGATGAGGAGGAGGCACAGTTCCTCCCAAGTCACCCAGGAACTGGAGATGAACGGAGACAAGGGTGCGGCAGATCCCTGCTCTGTTTTGCCTGTTTCCTTACCAAGGGTGCAGCTGTAAGAGCTCAGAAGTGAATTGTGGCTCTCGGCCTGTTGGAGGAGCAAGGGTACCTGCTTGGAGGAGCAAGGGTACCTGCTTGGTTGGGAGGCGCTTCTGGAGATGGTCGTAACGGTCCCAGTGTTTGCTCTTCCCTAAGTTCGTGGACTGGTAACGCCAGAGGCTGCGGGCTGCGTTTCCAGCCTGCCTGGTGGGAGCACGTAGCACACACGACCATCTCGTCCTCCTCTGCTGGGTGATGGTTGCTTGACGTAGTGAGGAGCCCCAAAGGCCAGAATAAGCATGAGGGATTTTGAAGTCTAGGCGAGCGTTTCTCTTCCACAGCAGCCCTTCTTCTGTCAGCCCCATGGAACTGTGGGTGTAATTCACGAGAGAGTGCAACGCTGCCTATGGCATAGAGAGGATGCTCATTGCATAGCCTCAACCCCCTCAGCACCTCAGTTTAGTTAGGAAAGTGCACTCATATACCCAAAGTTTTGTTGCTTTGGGTTATTTCCTTTCAGATGTCCCTAGAATTGCGTCATCTGTAGTGATCACAGTTGATTTTGCAGCTCTTCAGAGAAAGCTCAGAATTTTTCTAGATGGCTTCCAGGGACTGGCTTTAGCAATTGACATTTTTACCTGTTTCTTTTCAAGCTAGAAGGGACTTGCAGCGGTGTGCATATGAGGAGGGACAATCCTGGTAGATGTTCGTCTGTTGCTCTTCAACACTTCTGGTGTTAGAGGCTCCCTTGCTTCCTTAGGTGATTTGTTCCTCTATTTTGTGATTAGAAAGGTCTTCCTTGCTGCAGAGTACCGTGGTAGTTGTGTGTGTTATGAACATGGAGAAGAGATGCAGGAGGGTTGTGGGTAGTGTCATCCTTGCTCTGTCTTTAGTCTGAAGACCCCAGTTCTTTCAGCCTCTCCAGATTCTGGCTGTTCTCATGGGTTTTCTTTGAATTTTCTTCATCTGGTCCACAGCTCTGTGGGGGTGCACAGGCTTAGACACAGCCCTCCAGCAGTGCATGGAGAAAGGGTGACCTTGTGTGTCTTCAGACTGTACTCCTCCCCGGACATCCCACTATGGTGTTAGTCCTTTTGGGTTTGGGGGGTTTTTTTGGTAGCAGCGTGACATTATTCCTGCTCGGTTGTGATTAGTGTTCCTCTTCTGTAGTATTCTCTAGGTTCTCCTGGTATTCCTGTCTGTTACCACAGCGGTGATTTGGCTAAACTTGATAAACTTGGGTGACACTAAGCAAGAACTGGTTAGGACTATGCCCCGTTCCTTTGGTTTCTGGCTGACCACCCTTTGTTCTACTTGCCACACTTTTTTGTGATGCTTGAGACAAGGTCTTAAACAGGGGGTTGCTAAATTTACGGTCTTTCCAAAGACTTTCTTGCCCCACATTCCTGCTGACTGAGGAACATGTTGTCATGAGCATCCTGGTCCTACTCCAGCGTAGTAGTTTATTGTTGGCTTCTCAGGCTCCCTCCATAATTCAACAGTCTGTAGTTTTTCATGCCCACTTTGTTGAATTGTGTTACTAAACTCTGGTAAACAGATTTCTGTGAGAAGTGGCTGCAGTTCAATGGTGGATGAAATAATCTCTTTGTATAAATTTGTTTGTAGACCTCTGGGAGAACCAGCATAATATAATTGTAAGAATATATTTAATATTAAGGTTGTTGTGAATTGTCTTTTTTTTTTTTAAATTATTTTTATTCTTTTCTGTCCTCTGTTTTGTGGCGGTGATTGAGTTTGCCATTTGCAACATCCACAGATTGGGATGGGGAGGGCGTTCAGCATATCAGGAACAAATTAAGGGGGGGGGGGGGGTCAGTCTTACTGGTTTGGTGCTTTGACTTCCTTCAGAGGTATAACCAATTTCAGTTTTGCAAGAATTTGTAAAATATATCTGAAGACCATGCTTTAATTCCAGAGGCAGGGTAAAACCCATGGTGGTGAAGACCACGGGGAAATGCAGTGTGCTTACATATTTCTTTTCCATTTACATCAGGACAGAGACAAAGCAAGTGCGTGTTGGCAATCCTCTGTCAATAGGAGACAATGTTTGTAGTTTCTGCTGCTCAATAAAACTTAACCCTCATTGGTAAAGATTGAAAAGAAGTTATATGTACTTTTAAAATCCACCGTTTCCTGGATTAGGAAAATAAATGTTCTACTGTGAAGCCTCCCTTAAAAATCGTAACTGTATGATTTGTTGCTCTATGTGTTTTTCTATTAAAAAAAAAAAATCCCTAGCTCGAAAAGCAGTATATATGTAAAGATAAAATTTGTTAACTGATATGGGAAGATCTAACCCTGGGTCACCTGCAAATCTCTCAAACAAGAGCTCCAGGGCAAGTCCTAATTCCAGAGAGTAAAAGCGAAAATTAAAGCTATAGCTAGTGACTCCTCTAAGTTACCCGGGGTGGATTCATTTGAGTTCCGTTGATTGTGCTGGTGAATATAATGGGAAAGGGATGGTAGAGGTCTTCTCGGCCACTTCCCGTCCAAAGTATCTCCATGGAGACGGAAATATAACCTGATGGTCTGTCAAAAGTTGCTTTTCATAACCAGAGGCATTCATTAAATAGTAGACGAAGTGGGAGGCAAACTTTTGCATTTTTAACCAACTTACAAAAAAATAAAAAAAATAAAAAAATTGCTGTTGGGAAGATGTGCTTTACGGCGTAGTGTATCCAGATACTCCTGATATTTCATGGCCTAAGAAATGGACAGTGAATGTGATAGACTTATTTCTCCTTTGCCCTGCTTCTTCAAATTATAAACTATCACAGGTAGTAATTACGGAAAAAAACCCACAGCAAATACGATACAGCTTAAAAAATATCAAATAGCTGATCTAATTCTGCAAATTCACACGATTTTGGCTGCGTATGAAAAGCTTACAAAACCTTCTGACCCCCTGTGTTTTCCAGCGGTGAGCAGGTCGGGGGCTTGCGCGCGTTGTTCTGGCATGGCCGGGGGTGTGTGGTGGTGGCGAAAGGCTTGAAGTGACTTTCCTGAGACGAGAACGGGGTGTTAACCAGCGCGGCGAAGCGTTCCTCTTCGCCTGCAGAACCGTTTTTGTCTTCCTTTCAAGCAGGGATTTATTTCAGCTGCGTCACTGGTACTATTTCACTAGTTGAGAATTCTTCGTGGAGAGTATAAAACCATGACAGTGACAGTCTCCTTCCTGATCCCCGCGTTTTCTGAGCGTCGCACGGGGTAGCGACACGCCAAATCCCCCAGCTTTTGAGCTGCAGCCGCTGCACTTGGCTCCCTCGAGGTGAACCTGCCGCCTGAACTTCTTGCCTCCCAGTAGTGCACGAAAACCAGACGGTTAGGGGAGGAAAAAAAGGAGCGTGGGTGAACAGGAAGATAAAACATTTTATGTTGAGTACTTTTAAAACTGTTCTTAATGTGCTATAAAACTGGATGCTTCACTTTTTCATGAACTGTGTGCAGAAGGAGAAGCACTGACTGTAAAGTTGTCGTCGGTTAGGTTTGGTTTATAGTTGCAGAGGCTGCCCAATAATGTGATCTTGGAAAAGGTAAACAACAGAGTTTTAACAGTGAAAAATACGCCTAATATAAATACGGCGAAGTTCATTGCTGTTCAGAAGTTGAAAAATATGACTGTAACATTGCATTTTCCAGTGGAGTTAACAGAGGAGCACAGTGCAGCCTCACAAGCAATATATCTGAGACAGAGAAAATAGGTAATACATCTAACTGGGGAGTCTCTGTGGCATTCGCATAGAGGAAGGCACAGTAGCTTTATTTAATTGAGAAAATGAATCAATTACAATGATGTTGCATCATCAAATGCAAGGGAAATAGCAGATATGTCATTACATCGGGTAACAGTGTTAAAAAGTAATTGAGTGTCTTAAGCATTTTGAATCAATTCCAGGTACTGGCACAGCTACCTTAATGCAAAATTTATGAAGATGATCTCAAAATAATACGTCGCCATCAGAATTGTGTAATAAAACCCGGTAACGATGTGTATGTGTGTGTGTGAGCGAGCGCACGTCTCTCCCTCGCACAGAAGCTGGGCCTGCTGCTCCGGCGGAGACTTGCAGTGTCACGGGAAGAATTCTGCAATACTTCGATTTGCGTTGCTTTGTTTTTCATTAGGAGCGCTGAGCGCTTCTATTCGGAGTAATATTCTAAGTCTGGCTCTGAAATCGGGTGTAATCGTAGCCGTGTTGAGGCTGCTAGGTATGATCCCACCTCTCTTCCTTTTCATGACAAGACCTATTTCCCCGTAAGGAAATGTGACTGATGCTCTGTTCGGGTGAAAAACTGAACCGCCTGCTCATGTGCGCCAGGCTAAAGGAGCTTCAGATCATCCCTCTTGGATAAGCTGAGTCTGTTTTGTCATTTAGCATCTGGAAGTGAAGTATGAAAAAAAGTCTTTTTTTATATCCACGGAATGTTTTGCTTATTAGCCGTAATACACCACGGCAAATTTATTCTGTTGAGTTGTAATAGATTGACATTGACAATTAAAAAAATATTATGGGCTACTTCTAGCTATTTATTATTTTCATTTCTTCTTTGGAAAAACCAGAATTATACACAGAAACTTTCTGTGTATATTTGTGCACTACTAATGCAATAACGAAAGACTTCACGTGCATAATACCAGCTATTTTCTTGGGGCTGGTTTTCAGCCTCCTCTCTATTCCGTTTTACTACCTGTAAAGCATGACTAGAGGATCCTGCCTCTGGCTGGGTGCTGGGGGAGAGCGCTTCCAAAGCTGACGGCAGCCCTGCAACATTCATCATCGTGGCACTGTACAACAGAGAATATTTAGTACAAGGGGCAAGCCAAATAAACCGTGTTAGACCAGAAGACAACGTTTTCACTGAGGGCTGCGTTCTGTTCGCGTCGTGGTTGTGTTGGGTCGCAAGCAACTTTGTGTCTGTGGAGGTAAAATAAGTCGTTAATTATCCACCCGGGTTAGAAATGGTTTGCATAGACAAACGATCAGAATGCCGGCATCCCTAAAGCCAGTCAGATGGTTTGCGTTGGGTACCTGCGCTGTGCTTTGTATTTCGTTGTGTTGGCATTCTGCCTTGGTTTCTTTTGGTCATCGAAAGGTGCTTTGCCAACGTGGGCCGGAATATGCTGTAGCTCTGCAAACTCTGAAAGCCATCGAATGGTCTGTCACCACAAAGTATTAATTAATTTCCCAACCAAACCGGTGGTTTGAAGTTAAAGAAAGGCTCCAAGGCGGCCGGTGACAAGTCTTTCCGCTGCCATTTAAAACAATAGAAAGTTCCTCAAACTTTCCAGCCTCACAGCCGGCTGTGCTCTACTTCTAGTCAAAGTGAAACTGGGTTGCAATAGATAAGAAACTTGGGTAAAAGTGGAGTATTAAAGGCTTTCCTGAGCAGCGGTAGATACTTCAACCACATAATTAAAGTTTTCTTCACAAAAAAGGCATTGTGAGCAGGGTCTGGCAGTAATCCAAAATTCTAATTTCTGACTATGATTTAATTTCAATTTTAAATAAATCGGTTTTTAATTTAAAAAGAGTGAGCTTCATAACATTAGCAATGATTGCAACATTAAGCCCAGTGTTCACAATCTAGCAATATAAAACATTATTTATATCTGAATCGTAAACAGCCTTTTGAAATGGATTATGGTTTTTCTTCCTATTCTAATACAACCTGGAGGGTACTAAAAAGTGTTGTGTGAAATTAACATTCTGCTGACTTTCGCCTATAAATGAGAAGCGAGCTATTAACATTTGTGTATTTTCATTATGTAAATTGTGTTAACACATGCCCACAAATTGCCACCAGCGATGCAATAATTTTCTCTCAGTGATCATAATGTGTCCAAGTGAGTCATTTTGATTATGACATGCTAATTACATATTGCCTTTTTTCAGATTCAGAAAAACCAGGGATCTTTAATGGTAAGCTTTATGAGTTCAGAAAAAAATTCACTTTTCTTTTTCCTGATGGCTGCTTCCTCTGCATGCTTGAATGCCTTGTTTTAAACTTAGCAAATTGCATTTTGAAGAAAATGCAAACCTTTAACTGCCTGTATTAGATTAGGTACCATTAGAAATAATAGAACATCCTGAGCATCAATGTTTTTATAAGAGTTTGCTGCCGTTGATTAATCTTGCTATATTTTATTGCATTAATGATTTTTTCTTTCCACTCCACTGTAAAGATATTGCATATAGGCTAATACTTTTTCCCTCTCTTCTTTCCATTGCAGCCTCTCCAGTTATTGCAGTGCATTGTTGATGAGGTGAGTCGTCGTCTTATGTGCTTTCACTCCTAAAGTCATTCCTAATGGAGTGGAAAGCTTATATTTTGTTTCCTAATGAAGCACAATGCCCGACATCCTTAGAGCACAAGTTGCCTTGTGCAGCTTGGAGCTGTCGAACACGAACTGGCCGTGTCCCACTTTATGCTGTTTTTCTACCCTTGAGTCTTTGAAAGACCCCTTCGTCTCCAAGGCTGGTCCTTTTAGCTGTTTGGGCCCCAAAGCCCCAACCTTGCGTGTGAGCCGATCCCCTGCGTTTGCCAGATGAGTTGGAACAGAGACATTCAGCTGGCGGCGCGCTTTGTAGCGGGCATATTTACTGCGGTTTCGATCGGCAAAAAGGGTGTTTTGACAAGGAGAGGAAACTGAAGCGTGAGCAGGAAAGCCCCTGAATGTCGTCTAATTGTTGTTATTTAACCAGAAGGACAAAACAAAGAGCTGAGACGCAGGAGATCCAGAAGACTGAATTTTGGTGGTTAACGTCACGTTTGTCAATTTGAAACACTTCTTTGCAGCCCCCGTCCCCCTTCCCAAACTGAGGTGTAAGCAGGGCTCGCAACTCTCTGACAGCAAGGCAGTAGCCAAGGGCAGACTGCTGTCAGGTTTGATTTGGTTTTAACGTTTAATAAGGTGATGATGATGGTAATGAGGAAGTTTGAACAAGAGAAAGAAGCCGTAACTTTTGAAAGGTTTGCCTCAGCCTCTCCCAGCGCGTCATTGCTGGCTCGTCAGGTGGGGGTCGCTGGGTGTTGACGTGTCCATTTAGACCGTTCAGCTGCTTCCAGCCTGTCCCGTGTAACGTGTCTGTTCAGCTCGATGTCAGCTCACCGCCAGCGTGACGCCCCGGTGCTCTCTCTGGGTTGGGTCTCCATCTGTAACTGCTAAACCCGCCGCTCTTCCTGCGCTCCACGTTCTGCCCTTTCATTAGAGAAGGACTTCCTGACTTAGCTGAACTTTCCAAAAGTGCCGTTCAGGCCTTGAGGGATGCAGTTGAATTAAAATGAGCAAGTATCCTTAGTGTAAAGGATAGTCCTCCAGCAGTGCTAGCTCTTTTACCTGGCTCTTTGTGGTGGTCTGTTCTTGGGGAGGTTTTTAGGCAATTCTGCTTCTTTCATCTTTTTAATCCATTGTTCTTCCTGTTACATACATCTTTGGTCGAGGCATAGAAATTCCAGAGCACCAGTGCTGTATATACTGGTAGCAAAAGGCCATCTCTCTCTTAAAGCACTTAAGTTCAAGATGCTTGTGTTTGTGCTTCTGTTTTGCTACTGCTTGACAAATTAGCTTTAAATGGGCTGGTACTAGTGCCTCTGTCTAAGCTCAGTGTTCTAAACCAGAGCCCTGAAGAGCCACACACTATGGTAGAGCTTCTTGCAGCTTTCATTCTTTTCCTCAAGATTAGCATTGCTCCCGTCTTCTTACAAAAAACTTTAACCAAGGAGCGTTGTGCACACTGTAAACATCTGAGTGCTGAGCTAGCTTTAGCATTAGCGTTTTGGTACTTACTTAACTTATTTTGTGTTCCACGGTATGCCACGGAGCCATCGTTCTCCTGAGGTGGTGGTTCAGAGGGCACGTTAAGACTTCAGGTTACAGAGCACAGCTCAGCTGAAAGTTCTTTAAGTGCCACTCACTTTGTTTTGCAGCACACTCGATGTCTAAATGGAAGTTGCACGCCATAACGTTTAGAGCCTGGGGGGAAGAGGAGAATGGATTGGCTCTGTAGCATTATTTGCTCGGTACGTGTGTATTGTTAGGGGGTCATTTAATAAGATATATAGCGCTTAGGTAGTGGCTGCCACACTTGGAAGTGCAAATACTTGGCATGACGGTGTCTTGGAGGACATTTATATTAAGGGTTATTCTGTTCTAGCGGATGGGTAGCATTGACTTCAACAGACCCTCCTGCCACCCCCAGCCCTGTCCTGTGTACAAAGACCTCAAAGCAAAATGTGTTTAACTTGTGACTTTTTTTTTTCCCTCCTCCTCACTTTGTCTTCTGTAAGATCTGCCTCCTGGGGAGTAACAGAGGGACCTTCTTGTTGGCTAATACGCACTCTTCCTTCTGCACAAGGACCTTTTGAGAGGGAAAGTCCCTTTGCTATCTGGTATTGTACAGCTGCTGTTGCTGCCGTGCTGAGAAATGCTTAGTGTTGTAAGACTGATTATTTTGGGTCAAATTTTCCCCTTGGCTGTACAGAGGTCCTAAAACTCACAGGAGGTGGGAGCAGAGCCCCCTCCTGCAGCTGTGCCGTACAGCCCATCCCCATAGGAACCCGCAGATCCTGGTACAGAATTCCCCACCTACCTTAATGACAATCAGACAGCACGGAGAGACGATCTGTAGCTCACCTCTTCCTCCAGACAGCTAGGGCACAGCAGTGCTCCCGTAAGGGCACGGCTTCTGGGTGAGCCAGAGTGTCGCAGGATGTGGGAGGAGCAGATCTGCAAGGGTGGGATCAAGCTACCTCAAGGTTCTTCAGTCCCTGTGTAGCTCCGTGCCAGAGTAATGATTTGCTGGAGCCGGTTTCAACTTTTGGGTCTTTTTTTCCTCAAATCCCTTCGTATGTTTTTTTGTGTGACAGAGGATGGTTTGGACTTTTGGCTCCTAAAACGGGGATTGAACAACCCTGTGGAAGAGAGCGTTTCTTGCGGCGGAGTCTTGGCTGGCACCGTGCTTACCCGTCTTTCCCCCTGGAGCTGGCTAAAAACTCCAGAGCCTGATGTGGGAGAACCTGGGAGGTTTTTAAAATGATGAAATGGAGAGCTTGGCTCTTTATGGAGGTTGCTTAGTGGTAGGCATTGGGTTTTGTAGAACTGTTCTGCATTCCGCCAAAACACAGCAGGGATCCAAAAGTTAGTGTTCTGATCGTTCATAATCATTAGTTCATAGGAGTTGTGGATGACTGCACTAGTTAAGAGGTTTCTTCTGTGTTACCTGGGTATCCTGGACTTTCCTCAAACTCTGTAAGGTGGTGCACAACAGAATAAAACCTGTCCGGGGGAGTTTTTAGATGTTCTACAGTAGTGAGATTTTTGGAACTGTTTTTAAACGCTTGGTGAAATATTTGAGACATAGCAGGTCACTTTGGCACTTTAAAAAGTCTGTTTGTTCATTTCCTAGGACTTTCTCATTCTGCAGAATTTCTGCAATAAATTTAAGTGATTTGAGAAGCAAGATAATTTAACAAACAAACAAACAAAAAAGTCAGGCACGGTTCTTCTTCTCAAATCACAGTAAACTGTGCCTGACATGTTTTTGTTTGTTAAATTACATTATTGGGCTTTTAATGGCATTGGTTCTGGGATTATTTTTTTAATGGCAAAATGAGCGAGGAGCATTGTGCGAATAGGATACATGCCTGCCAGGACCTTTATTTTTTACCATGTGGTAACTTATAGTGAAATCAGATCCAGCTACAAATAAGACACGCTCATTTAAGCAACAGTCCTAATCGTAGCAGCATCTCCCACCATGATAAGACTCCTGCTTCTGGTCCAAAGATGAGGACAGACTAGTTGTTAATGTGGTTCATCCTGCAACGCAGCCAGCAATAAAGGCAGTCTGCTGTTATTTGAGAGCTGAGAGTCATTTGATATTCTAGCACTCAACTTGGTTCGTCTCTAACTCACCCAAATGTTGTATGGAAAGCACTGAGCAGTGCAGATGAATCCCTGTTGGGAAGGACATGCATCGCTTGCTGTGTGTTCAGTCTTTCCAGAAACACTCCGACATGAAGGAGAATGGAGTCCTGCTGGAAGCAGGAGCCATTGCCTGGCTTGGAAGATGTCCTAGATGTGGCCCTATGTTTCATGATCACGCAGCCAAAGAATTTGCACTGCGAGCCGCTCAGCAACGGGATTGTGCTTCAGAAGCACTAGGTATGTTAAAAAAAAAAAACAAAACCAAAAAAAAACCAAACAAAAAAAAAAACCCCAAACAGTTTTTGTCATCAGAATCTGTTCCAGATGATAATTCAGAAATGCAAACAACAGAGCCCCAGAGTAACACCATTAGTGCCGCAGACCCCAGAAATGATGCATCGGAGGAATGCAGGCCACCTGATTTCACTTAGTGGGTTGACTGTGAAACCTAAAGCTTACAAGTAAAATTAACATGCTTTCTGACCTCTCTTGCTGCTCACGGTCTTAGGATGCCTCCTGTGTTGGTTTTTTTTTTTTTTTAGCTGACAAAAAAATTTGAACAGTTCCCTGCTCAGCCTCCAAACCTCCAGAAACCTCCCAGACAACCTACATGGGCTGGTTAAATGTTCTCTTTGATGATGTCTGCAAGAGTCACTCAGTAAATCAAGTTCTGCTTCCGAGCAGAATATGAGAACCATAGCCTTGATTATAAATATGCATTTTATTTTTAATGCATTAGAAAATTCTCAGTTTAAGAGGTAAACGAGGGTGCTCTAGATTTCCAGTTTGGTTACTGGGCTCCGCAGCTCTCCAGCAAAACGTGGGGTTAGGCTTTCAGGAAAATCAGAGCTCTGGTCGTATTTTTGCGGTCAGCTGAGAAGCGGCGTTGTTCTCAAGGTTCTTCCAACCTGCAGTTACTTATTTCCCTGTTACCTTGATGTCAAAATGTATTACGTAGGAAATTACTCTTTAATTACTTCCTCAGCTGTATTCCAGGGGCAGTATTTCTAAAACCTTCTAAAAACGTCATTTTTCCTGATTGCTGGTCAGATCCCTGTTTAGCGGCACACCTAGGTGATTGCCACTTGTCCCAAAAGGCCAGCCCCGACAGCTCGCGGTTTTCTAGCACGTCCCCTTCCCATCCCTCCGATCCCGCGGCTTGGGGCTTTCGAGGTACCTGCTCTGCATCGGAGAAGGTTGGACAGACACAGCTTGCGCTGTGGAGTGCACCCAGAAGGCAGTCCTCCTGGCTTAAGCGACTCCTTTAAATGTTCCTTAAGCTCTCCAGGGCTGTTTTGTTTGACCTTTATTTAGTCAGAGTATCCCTTCTAGGAAAGCAATTATTGCCAGCCCCTTGGGTGCTTGCTGTAAACCGGGTCTTGCTGTACTGGAGCAGTTGTGGTCACAAGCTCTGTAGTTAAGCATCAGCTCTGGTTTCTAACCCTTTCTTCTTCATAACCTGAAATGAAATGATTTTGGTTTCAAAGTTTCCATTGCTGGTCTTAGTGTAATAGTGACTTAGGTGTTGGTCCTGGCTTTTTGGGGTTTTTTTTCAAATCATATTGAATTAGGGAGAAAAAGAACTCAATTTTTGTCCATCAGTTTTAGTTAAATTATTGACTTATTCCAGTTGCATTAGAAGCTTGAGGAGTGAAGA
Organism: Leptosomus discolor; assembly: GCF_034619465.1. Lineage (NCBI taxonomy): Eukaryota > Metazoa > Chordata > Aves > Leptosomiformes > Leptosomidae > Leptosomus > Leptosomus discolor. The sequence continues at coordinate 1,986,899 of NC_141401.1, read as the reverse complement.
CTTAAAAGAGCAAATCCTATTTTTACAGATCAGAGGCAGCATTGAAAAATCTGCCTATTTTGCCGAGTCGGGCAGAAATTGTAAAGAGAAATTAATTAGTTGTACTCATGACTCCTTACTCTGATAGCTTCATGAGTAAGTAGTGAGAAGCTTTCCATGAGTTTCTTGAGCATTTCTGTTAAGTGCCCCCACAGAGATACTCGGTCTCACAAGACTGCAGTTTAATCTAGCTCAAGGACTTCACAAACTCCACAAAGCAAAGACCTCTTTTTTTTTTTTCTTTTTAAATTCGTACTCTAGAAACATTTAGCAGCATCAGTTAGCGCTAGTGCAGTGTTAATGCTGAGCTATGGAGCATTTCAGAGTCAATAAATTTTCCAGTTTTCCCATGGAAAAAATAACTTGCACTTAATACATGTATCCTATATAGTTGTTGCTATTCCCTTCTCTTTTTTTTTACCTGGTTAAATACTCCCTCTATTTGTTGCTAAGGCATCGCCTTAAAAATTCACAGAAGGTTCAGCTTGGTCACATAACACAATGAAGACCGTTGCCTCTCAAGTGCTGAATTTCTTCACCTTATGCATCAGTGCTACGTTTTGCTGTTTCTGTAAATGAAGTGAAAAGCTCCAAAGGCTCAGAATGAAGCAAGGCTTTCTTTTTTCTTTGGGAATTTCTCTTTAGATTCTCAGGTATTGATTTCAGTGTATGCACAGCTATATTTAACCCTGGAAATTGCCGAGGTTTGGATGATTTCCGTGCAAGAAAAGCTGGTGTTAGGGTATACACACACGTGTACTCCAACCCACCATGATTTGTCCTGCAGATAAGTTGTTTTAGGGTATACTTTTACCGAGACAGAAACTGTGACCTTACTAGTGTATGAGATTCAGAGACTTATATAGGAGCGAGGTAAAACCACAGGTAGGAATTGCTGAATAATTACCTTTAGACCAACCTGAGCAAGAACCTTCCCAAGAGGGCAAGCTCATTTAATGGTTCCTAAAACTCAATCTTGTGGATGTCAATGGTCATGCTTGATTATTTGCAGCAGTGTTTTATGAAAAAGCAATAAAAATGCATTGGGAGTGTACAGAGGAAAAGGGGAACAATAAATGGGTTTAGTTTTTCAGTTGAGTCCCTTCGGTGCGAACAGGTAGAGGCTACGTTTCATGCTGCTGTGCCTTAGCTATTTGAAATGTGCGTGTGTGTGTCTGTCTGCCCAAAACACTGCTGTGCTCTGCTGGCTTATGATCGACAAGAGACCAGCAATGAGAGGAAAAAATTCTTATGTTTGTTTTAGAGAGAAAGCAATTACAGTTACGGTTAAAGGATTAACCTGTTTTCCCAGCTACCTGTACACTTATCTGCAAGGCCCTTTGGAGAGCCACACTAACAAGTACAAAGCTTGGCCAGAGGTAGAAAATGTCGTGGCGTGCACTCCGGATTATTCCTGGTGTTAATTACACTCTTCTGCTTCTTTTCCTTCTCCCTTCTGGGCTCTGAAAAATATCCCACGGTAGCAAGCGCTGCAGAAGTGACAACCGAAGAGCCCCACAACTTCCTTAACCTGAAACGTCTGCCCGCGCTCGGTGCGAGCGTCGGTTACGCGTACGTGAGGTTTTGGAGAAGTTGGGGGGCAGGTAGCGCTGCTGAGAGAACAGTTGGCTCTCACGTGATTTGAGGTGTTAAAGGTAGGCTGAGTGTTTTGGTGGATAAAACACTGGCCTCTCGACCTTGGTTCCCATCCAGCTCGAGATCTGGAAATAAATGAGTTTACTGCTGACACGCCAATCCCAGCAGACGAAACTTCACACCAAAATGCCCCCACGTATAATTTGTCACATTTGGCATCTGCTACTAAGAAAAGAGCAAGAAGTGACCTGGCGCAGAGATGTAATCATCGTTCACCTTCCTGCTGGGGGTGGGAGTGTAACGGGGACGATCCAGAAATGCTTTCAAGTCTGCGCCTCCGAGCCACCTCCAGACATCGCTGTCTTCTGCAAACTTGTTACTTGGAGGAAATCACCTGCCATTAGGTTTGTGCAAGGCTTTTGAAGTAGATTGGCTAGAAAGTCAGAAATGGATTTGTTTTTATTTTATTTTTTTTTTAGGAATGCTGTGGAAGAAAGTTGTCCTTGTAGGAGTAAATCTGAACATGTACAATGTTGTAATTTGCTGATCTCATTGAAACAGCTTGGTAACTGCAGTGCATTTATTAGATGTAATTGCACCTGGCAGCATTTCTGGTGCATCTAAAACCTAAGTTTGGGAAAAAAAAATTTAAAAATCACTATTTGGCCACAAAGTAAAATGCAGCTACTCTATAAAAATATGTGTATTCTTTGAAAGCTTTAGTAAAAGAGAAGCTGGAGTGCATAAAAATTCTTTAATCCTAGAGATTTTTTAGGCTGAAGCGATAAGCCCGAAATGCTTTGTAAAGCACACGCATTATTTATTAAATACTGCCATTTCAGCAACAACGGACAAGTTGCAGAGTAGGAATATCTGCCCAGAGGAGATGATAATTTCGAAGACAGGGTGTGCTGGGGAAACCCAGAGGAGAGAGGAACTGAAGTTTGGTTTGCTGGGTTCTGCTAACTTCCCTCTTGTGGCCATAGAGCCATAGGACCATGGCATTTCCTTCTGCACCAGCCTTCACACTGAGGAGAGAGTGTTGCGAAATAGCAGTAGCTGTGGGGAGTGGGAAAATTTAACCCTTCGCAGAGAGGGAGTTAGCAGTTGGGAGGAGGGAGTAAAACCTGTTTGCACCGAGTGTGGGGATCCACGGGGAGGACCAAGCCCTGTTGCCCACGAAGTGGAGCTGAGCTTGTGTTTGAGCCCGCACGGCTGTGCAGCCTGGCTGTCTTCTGGGGACGTGTTGATGACAGGCTGCCGTCGTTCTGCACCGTGGCTGTCCGTCGGGCTGGCCCCCGAAGGAGGAGGTAGGAGGAACACAGGTTTGATCTTAACACATAGCTGGGGGCTTTGCCAACGCCTTCTTTTAGGTAGAAAGCTGTATTCGCTGATTTTCCTGTTATAGGGAGATTGTGGTCTTTCTCTTTCTTCAGAACGGATGCGATAAATCTCGGGCTTTCAGTTGCTTTGAGAAAATATTTTGCTCTCAAGAAATTGTCTGTTGGGGTAAGACCTCTGAAGATCACGTGTAAAGGATGGGGTGCTTTTGGTGTATATTGCCAGTCAAGAACTACTCCCAAATTTCATTGACATAAAGAGTGTTTCCAAAGAACAGAAGCAATGCAGAGCTGTGTCTGTTCCATTTGTTTCTTGCGTTTGTCCAGGTAAACCTCCAAGCTGGACAGAAAAAGAGGGGGAAGGTGCCCTATCCGTATTTATTTGTGGGTTTGCTGGACGTTATTTATTTCCTGAGCCTCAGTAGCATCTCAACTACTGCTCTGCTTAGTGAGAGCCAACAGATCAGGAGACATTTCGAATAACAGCTTTGAGAAGTAGGTGAGGGTGATGCTCGGACCTGTAATTCAAGCTCGTGTTGCATATGAGTTGACTTTTGGACACGCTGTTAGGTGTTTTACCCTTCCTTTGTTCAGACCTGTGGGAAAAAAAAAAGCAGATACAGATGGTAGTGTTATCACTGCCTTCAAAAGAGAGGGTTTGTGGAGGGATTGTCTCAGTATTCTTGTTCTCAGGTCTTCATTTAGATAATGTGACTTTCCCTAACTCCGTGGAAGTCAATAAGGTTTATACGAGAGCCTTGGCACTCTATAAATTAAATATTAGGAGCAGTGTTTGAAGTTTAAAGCCTCCCTCCTCCTGCTAGCTCAGATTTTCTGCTGCTGTGCTTTCTTCTTTATGCCTGAGCACCTTGCTGACAAGTGCTAATAACAAAATGCCAAGAGAGGGTCCAGTCGGAGTTACCACACATTAAACATTCTGAACTTGTCCTTTCGCTCATAGATTGTGCATAATTAATAATTAAACGGTTTCAGTTGTAATGGGTTGACCTTCTTGAACTGTTCATTATTCACAAGGCAAAGGCATCACTCAACTTTTTTCCTATTGCCCTTCCCCGTTCTCACTGCGTGTGCGCAGTTCGGCTGGTTTTGAGAAGTCAGAGGCCGATTTTGTCTTCTCCTGCAGCAGATCCCGACTATGGAAATGTTGCTTGGATGCTCAGGGCAGTAGCCAGCCTTGGGAATAAGCTGCCTGGGGGTGTAAGAGGCCAATGGCACATCGACCCTTACAACCGCTTCTGTCTTTACTGCCATTTTAGCAGCATCCCCAATATATAGCTCTTTGTGATGGTGGTTAAAAGAGATGGTATTTAACAAAAATGAAAGAACCATTTCCCAGTTTAAAATGAGCATGCCTATTCCTCACTCCTTTAAAATCTTGGTCTTTTACCTTTTTTTGCCTCTATAGTGTGATGTCATTGTGCAGGTGGGTAAAATAAGGCAGGCCGTCGGCGTGCAGCTGGCCTGTTCCCTGTGCTTACATCAAATGTGACTCTGTTGCATCACACAGATGGTGTAGACTTGGTAGAGAGATATGTAGCTTTGCTTTGTTTCCTCGTTTTCCCATCTCTTTGAGTGTCAGCCCATGTCCAGGGGACTTCAGGATACCATATAGGATGTGTTTACTTTGTGTAGTTTGGGAAATTTTTGCTTTATACCTGATGCGACAGCACTGTGGTTGCTCGAGTTACAGAGGTAGCGGTAGCAGCGCTTTCTCTCATTAGAAATAGCTCTAACTAGAAAATACTGTCCCCTTTGTACGACTCAAATGGTCTTGCATCGAGCAATATCAGAAATTGGAATCCTTTGGTCATGGGTTTCCCTGAGCAGATACTGAATGGCTGCCTTCTCTTTCTAATGAAGGTCAGATGCAGCATCTGAGGCAGCTTTTCAGTGTTGGAAGCGGTTGAGGGTCCATGCTTTCCTGGCACAGCTAAAAACCAAGACCTGCCGCCTCCTCCCCTATCTTACCTACGCTGTAAAGTAACAATTGGCTCATATGTGCAGGAGTTGAGATTAAAGTTTTTATCTGCACTGATCTCTTTGCCTTCCAACATGTTTCCCAGCAAGTATTTTCTTGAGACTGATGTGCTCTCCCAAAACCCTTGCGGGCACATAACCAATAAATCTGTGGGGCACCCAGCCTAAAATCCTTGGGAAG
>NC_141401.1:1936745-1976745 GCF_034619465.1 Leptosomus discolor | reverse complement strand
AAGGCCAGCGCCTGAAGATCTAATGGTAAGTGAAACTTCAGAGCCCCTCAGTACGTATTTGTCTGCGAATAATTTTTGTTCTTGTATCCATGTTCGCGTATCCTTTTTTTTTCCTGCATTTTTCAGTATGTACAAATCTCAATCTAAACTCTGGCTGGTGCAGCAGCGACGTGTTTACAGAGAGCACGCAAACCAAAGGCAGAATTATGATCCCACTGAAGTTGGTGGGTGTTTTGCTGTTACCTTCCTTGTGGCCAAAGCTTCGCTTGTGATTTGGGGAGTTAATACAGGACTTTCACAGCCAGTATCAAGTTTCAGTCAAAATCGTTTTGATTCTTAATACACAGTTTTTTCAGTTTGTATGCCCAGGGATTATGGCTCAATGTAGGTCGCTCTTTGTCGTCACTTGCCAGCCTTAACCTTTCAAAACCTGAAGAGTGAAAACAGAGCATACGGTCAAAATAGTGTATTGTTAATGAAATGCGGGAGCCACTGTTTTCGTTTATATTAGCGTAAAATGAAATTAGATTGGCTACAGAAGATCGAGTTAATATGTAGCTTGGGTCTGTCTGTAGCAGGGCTCTCCGTGCTGGAATCTGAGCTCAGAGGCTGCTGCTTTTGCTTGCAATTGTCACGTTTTCAGTAAGGCAATAATAGGGTGCCTGCTCTCAGGCTGGTCCCTTGTGGCTGTGCGTTTCGTGCAGAGTGCTGTTCTGACTGTTTTTAAGCGGCTGGAAAAATGCTATATCAAACAATTGTTACAAACATTTACACTAACTTACGTTGTAGAGGAGAGCTGCAGTCCCCTCTGACTCGCATCAAATATCTTTGATTTTTAAACGTTTCGTTACTTTCCTTTATCTGCTGTGTTTCCTGTAACTTATGTAAAATCGTCATAATTTATTTTCTGTGCATTAAGTATCTAGGAGTAATTTTAACAAGCTATGGACACGTTTGCATCGTCTCATTTCTTGCTTACGTGCTGCAAAGTGCAAGTAGAATAACCAAGTGTTTCTGTTGCAGCTATTCTCTAGTTAAAGGCTAATCTCTGAAGATGCCCTGGGGCAGGTATCTCACAATCCAGACTAGTCTCAATTTAGATCGCGGTTAGTAAAGTATTTAACTGTGAATCTAATTTTAAGGGTATTAACTCCAATAGATCTACACTTGAAGTTAGGCACCTGCTTAAATACCTTGGTAAAACGAGGCCTTAAAGTTTATCAGAGCTCCTCCGCTTTGTGGTGGTGCGCGTCTCGTACGAAAGGCTTACGCTGCCGTGTTTTGTCTTTTTTATTAACTTTTGATGGTTGGAAAATTCTTGCAGTTAGTCACATCTGAGAAAACTTGGAACAGGTTCTAGAGATGTAGACACATTTACCTTGTGCACTATTATGCTATGGCTGGATAGCTTAGCTATTAAAACAACGGAATAGGGTTTCATAAAACCTATATCTGTTTGTAAATGCATGTTTCAGTGATGCAATAGGCCTGCCACTTATAAATAAAACATCTGCAGATCGCACAGACCCCCATAAGTATATATGTATGTTTGTAAGCAATAACACCACTCCAGGGTGTAGAGTCATAAAAATGAGGCCAAAGGGTGAGTGCCTGCAGTACTAGGGAAGTGCACAGATTTATCTTTACAACTACATGCCCTGGAGTGTGCTAGTCGCCTTTTAAGGAGGTATTTTGTAAAATAATTTTAAAATTATAGCAGCTCGAGAAGAAAAAAAAAAAAAAAGAAAAAGGAAGCTTTCCTACTTTTTAAACAAAATCTTTTGTTTCGTGCATTTTGCCCCTCACGCTACTTTCTGTTCGGTTATAAATGAACTTGCAACAACAAGTACTGAAGGGTGAGGTAGGCTGCTGCTGAAACACAGGAGTGACCCAGTCCTTGCCTGAAAGTGGCTGACCCTCCTAAGCTGCCCTAAATTCCCTCCGCCAGCCTGACGGGCTCCGAGCACCCCGTGCTTTCCTCTTAACAGACTCACTGTTACCTCAGGAGTTGCTCACCCATCAAGCCCTTTGCGTTCTTGCACTTACCCAGTCTTGTCAAGGAGCACTTTATTTAGAAAACCCACGTTTATATACATTAGCGTAATAAGTCTGTCGTATACACCCGGCGTATCTGTACGCATGTATGTACGTATGTTGCCATACCTTGTTGGAAAACAGGGCCAGAACAAAAGCAGTTAAATACCCTCAGAATTCTAGAATTGCTCACCACAAAATCCCTCTACTTCCACGTCATCCATGTCTGAAACCTGTCATTCCGATGGCTGTCTCCCTGTTAGCTGTCGGCGTGGGCAGGGGGATGCAGATACTATCAGCGAAACCCTGGACTTGGCAAGGTCGGCTTGCCATCAGTGTCAAGGAGGGCAGGATTTCACCTTGTTCATTAGGGTTTTGGTGTCGTGGGGTGTTTTTTATTTATTTGGAAGAAATACAGTAGCAAGGATGAAAGGTGTAACACGTGATCATTGTTTGCTTCAGACAAGACAGCGGAGTGCAGGCTGTCTCCCCTATGGACATTAACCATACTGGAAGTCACTATTTTGTAACCAATTTAGTATAATTAAAGACTGAAAGCAAAATGAAAGGAGCAGAACATCAATCTTTTTCTACTCTCCTGATAATCAGTGAGTTGTTAAATGCACTTGAAGAGGCCGGCTCACAATACCTGGAGTGCCAGATTGGCGACTCCAGTGAAGCCGCGGGGTTACATCAGGGATGGCTTTCCCCTGTCTATCATGTTAGGAAGCCCTTTTATAAAGAAGTCACTAGGCGCATTTTGTCGGAAAATAGGGCCAAAGCCAAGGCTGTATGAAATTCCTGTATAAAGTCAGGCTTTCTAGTACCGTAGGTATTCTTGTGCAAGCGAACACTCGATTTCCAGACCAGCTGGCACAAGTTTACGCTCGGTCGCTACGCCCTTTCTTCCACACACCCGCCCCCAGACCAAGATACAACATCGGTTTCTCTGCATCGACGTCACCAACGATTTAATTCTTTCAGTGAGTTTCAAATTAACAGACTTGATCCGCAGGAGTGAAAAAAAAGTGGTTGCACCAAGCAATGGGAAAATTGTCCATCCAGGGAAAGGAACATTCTTTATAATTCACCGGTGGTTATTCTGAACCTTGTGCTTACAGTGTCTGCCCTTTTGTCTCCGGTTTGTTCTCTGTTCAGAGAAGGGCACGCAGTCGATTCAGTTGAACGTACTCCTCTTTCAGCACCAGGGAAGACTGCACAACATCTCAGCGTATTCCTCTGTCTCTCTTCTCTCCCCTTCCAAAAAGAAAAGGAAAATCTCAACCGTTCTTCTGTATAAACATTATGGTTGTTTTTTTTCCCCGTGAACTTCCTGTTTTCATTTAAAACGTGGGGTTTCCTGGCCTGGCAAGGCTGGCTCCCAGGGAAATGCAGGCATAGGTGTACATTTAACGAGCGTGAGGTGGCGGCACGGGTAAGGTTTAAGTTCCCACTCACGCCGAGTGTGTGGGTAGGCATCTGCGGGCTGGTTTGGCTCGGGAAGCTGTAGGGCTGGCTGTATTTACGGTATTTTTCCGAAGCTTTCCATTCTAAGCTCTATTTAATGGAATCTATGCATAGTAAGTAATCAGGTCAGAGAGAAGCAACATCCCCTGTTTGAGATCAATCGCTGGCTAATACTTTATCTAGGCCACTTTATTATCTCATGCTGATTCCATTCCCATTCTCCTCCTCCTTTGTAGCATGCACTTCAGCTGTGGTAAAAGTACGTATCGCATACATATTAAAAACATATACCCATTCTATCTGTATGTAAATGTGTGAGACACAGCTGGATATTGCAGGAGTTTGATTTACTAATAGTTATTATCTGTTCTAGCTGTTCAGAGGCAAAGAGAGTTTCAGAAAACAAGCTAGCGCAGAAATTGCCTTTATGATATCACTATCCTGCTTTGGTAATTGTTTAAAATCTCTTCTTTAGCTGGAAGCTTGGCCTTTTATTTTGCAGATTGTATGCGCTTTTCAGAAAGCCAGCAGAATGGTTGGAAGTCTCTTGTTGAGTTTTTTGTTAGTGCCGCATTGAACTCTACCGTGCTACACGTGGCTGTTTAAACGAAAGCGATTTACTTAAAGAAATTGTGTTTGAAATACCAAAAGTCAAGCACTTAGCGGTTACTCCGTTGTGCTTTCCCATGGATGCGTAGAAGTACCGTCTTTGAGATGCTGCTTGGATTTCTCAGGGAAGTATTGGGCAGGGAGAGGCAACGCTTTTTGCCAAGGATACAGTCACCTCCTGCACTTGGTCTAATAGCTTTTGTTCAAGTCTTCAGATTTTAAACACAGCTACTAGCTCTTCTCCTTTTTTAAATGTAAATTACTGATACTTCTTATGTTGGTGTTTTATTAATTTAGAAGATGGTGTGATACGTAGTCGTTAGTGTTAAAACCATGGGCTGACCTGCTAGAAAACATGTTCTTGTTTGATTTTTTTTTTTAATTTTTTTTTTTTTTTATGCCTAGTGCAATTTTGAAATTTCCTGTTCCTGCGCATTCAGCACTCCCTCTCTCCGTTTCAGGAATGGCGTTTAAGTAGCAATATTCTGCTTAATAGAGGGTCTGGATGGTAGCACCTCTTACCAGGTAGAGCCAAGCTTGTTTGCAGCTCGTTGCGTTAAACCGTTGTTCGTAGCTCTTAGGAAGCAGTTTTATGGTTTAAACAAACAAATGGAGGATCAGCATAATCCTGCCTGGATTTTCATATCAACCTTCAGAATAAAGCCAGTAAAATACCGCCACGTACGTTTGTCAATAAAAGGGATTTTCCCCAGCAGCTAATTTGGCTTTTGCATTATAGCAGCGGCAGCAGCATTGGCTGAGTAGCTGAGACGGCCGTACGGGCTGGGGTTTTTGTTGGTGTTAACTTTTGGGAAAGACCAGAGGGGGCTGTCTGCACGTGGCTTTTCACAGACATCCTGTAAATCTTGTGAAGGCAGCTTTACAGATAAATGTTTTCTGTCTGCACCCATCTAGGTGTTTATGCATCATTGCTGGATCACAGTGAGACAAGAATTTTCCCTCTTTGGCTGCTTACAAGCATTAGGGTTGGGTTTTTTTTTCCCCTAAGCCAGTGCAGGATCTCCTATCAGCAATGATTTGTCCAGCATAAATTGTCCATGTTTGAACCTGTGATGGATAGCTTTGTTTGCAAACTTTTAGACTCTCCTCTGTCACAATGATCTCAGTTATTCACCCCGTGACAAGGGGAAATTCTGACAGACACCAAACACATGCCAGATGTGAAGGAAGGGGCTTTCTCCCGATTTCAACAAGGAAAAGAAGTACAGAGCCCAGTATTTTAGCTGTTGTAAATATAGAATCATAGAATGGTTTAGCTTGGAAAAGACCTTTAAGATCATCGAGTCCAACTGTTAAATGTATATGACAAATATTAAACTGTATCTTTAATGAATCAGTTCAGACAGAGTGGACAAGGAGTTCTGGATCAAATCCTGGATGCGTTGGAGGCCGTGTCAGAATTTATATTGACTTATTTGGTGCTAGGGTTTCACACTGGGGCTCGGGATGCTCTTGTTGCTGTGTGTTCGTTATCTTCCTTGCTCAGGGTGGCTCAAGAGTTGGAGAAAAAAAAATAAATGTGTTCTTTCAGGTGGCAGAGTTGCTCAACCTACTGCCCGCTCAGCTGGAAGGGGGAAAGGTGGGTTATAGATCTTTCCCCCTCCCTCTTTCGCTCTGTCTTTCCCCAAAAAACCACAAAGCCATCTCTGTCCGTAGGGGTATGATTTGTCCTTCTTTGTCGCTTGAGAAATCAGCTCTTGAAATGGAGAAATACCTTCTATCAGTGTCACTAAATCCAGCAATTACAGAAGACTAAGACTGTGACAAGGTTAACTCGTGAGCACTAGAGTTTGAAGGCGATGTATTCATTCACTCTCTTCGGCAGTCCCATTGCTCATACGGCCAGTGACTTTTTGCAGAAATTGCGAACATCTGACTTTCTAACATGCCCTAAAGCTGCACACTGTACTAGCACTTTCCACTGAAATGTGAAAGGAAATAACTTGAGTTGGCTCGAAGAAGTGTTGAAAATCTAAGGAAATTGGACAAAAACAGATTGGCAACAGCTTAGAGTGATACAGTTAATATTTTTGGTTTTACTTGAGTCTCCTGGGCGTTGCAGTTTAATTTGAGCAAATGTTTCATTTGGCACTTCGGGTTGCTCTGTAGTTCTCCAGGCACAGAGACAAATATTTACATCTCGCTCATTTTGGTAGCAGAATTGCAAATCTCTCAGTTACGATACATTGAGAAGTTCTGCCTTGATCTTGTTGGTGTTTTTAGGTCAGCTGTCTTCCCTACAACCAAAACCAACAAAAAAATCTGTTAACAGTTCCGAAATAAGAACCGTATCTTTGATTCCCAGAATATTGTCCTTCCTGTTCATTCCAAATTCATAAAGGAATTTGTTCTAACAGGCAACTGTTGAAATCCATGTACGATATTTGTTTGTATGACGAAAATGGAATTTGAAATTTATTCAAGCACACTGCGTGGACTAAAATTGCTGGCTTTGTGTAGTACCAGCTACTTGTGGGTCTGCGTTCTGATTAGCACCTCAAGACACTCCTGCACGATTAAATAAGGGTAATAATTGCCTATGAATAAGCGGAGTATAAAGCAGGAGATACAGATATGGCTTCTTAGTGACCTGTGTGCATTATGCCTCAAATCCCTTAATCAGATTTGTGCCGGTTGATTCTTGCATCCGCAGAAATTCAGCTGGAGGATCAGGGCCTAAAGTAGTAAAAAATCAATTAATACTACTTTCTAATTTGTGCGGTTGACAAAAACGCATATAAATAGGGGACATTTTTCTACTTAAGAGGGCCGCACTGAAAGATTTTTAATTGGATTTTCATTGTGATTGACAGCATTTGATTATGACAGTAACTTTATTTGGCTGGACTGTTATAGCCCTCTTGTTCAGGGCTTTTTTTTTTTTTTTTTTTTTTTTTTTCCATCAAAGCTCTTTTTTATCCGCTGAATCCCCAGCGGAGCAGCAGTGCCTGTGAAAGAGCCTTTTAGCACCTTTGTTGCAGCCATCCCTGGTGATGATTGGACCCAGCTGGTAGTAGATAAGAAAATGTGCCTTTCACAAAGAGGTTGCATCTCCCGTCTCCCTCGTTTCAATAATTTTAAGAGCCCCAGAAACCTGTTGAGGATTAGAAGTAGCTTTAGATGTGAAATGAGTGTTAAGTATTAGTAATCGGGAGATTAGGGCCCCGGGGACAATGGGAGATAAACAACTGCAATTAAGGCAAATCTGCCAGAGTAAACAAAATTTAGCAGAAACAGATGCCCTAACCATTTTGGGGGATTGATTGGAGGGCACCGAGGAATCGATTTTTGTCTTGTTTACACTTCCAAACCCCTGTGATAAACTGGGAGGCTAAATATTTCATACAGCCTGATTTTAGTTAATTTTTTTCCAGCTCCTCACAGTAGGTCTGCTCTCTTCTAACAGTGACCAGGCCCGAGTTTATTCAGCATTCACAGGGAGCAGCTAATTGTCTATGAAGGGCCCCTGTGTTTAAATGGGCTTGACAGGAATTTAAATTTTGTTTCAATCAACCTCTGTGCTCACAGCCTGCTCCAGTTTCTAATTTTTAAATTAAACATGATTTTTTTTTTTTTTTTTTTTTTTTTTTTGAAGCCGCGGCCTCTCCTCCGGAGCCGGCTGCTCGCGCTCCCACCCGAGGCAGCTGCCGCAGCACGGGAACGCGCGGGTTTATGGAGGCCGTAACGGCAAAGCACGACGAGCCGCAGCCGTGGAAAAGTTCATTGTCCCATAAATGTGCATCTGCCTGTTCGGATTTAATGGGAGATGCTGGGCTAAACGCTCGGCTGGTGTAAATCGGGATGGCTCGGCCGGCGTCTGCCTGCGCGGCTGGAGAGAGCCGGGGTTTCCACCGGGGAAAGGCTCCCGGTAGGGAACGGTGGCGTTAAAATACAAGTCTGAGAATGGAAATGGTTGTCGTGGCCTCGGTCGTTTGTTCAGTGACCTTGTGAGGGATTCAAAGGATTTTTTTTGTTTTTTTTTTTCCCCCAAGCCAACTGGTGGTGATGTCTTTTGCTGCCTTCTCTGTGTTTTCAGCGGGGCTCTTGCACGTTTATTCGGCCGTCGTTTCATACCTGCGCTTTTGCTGCTCCTGAGACGGGGTGCTTTGACAGTACCTGCATGTTTGATCATTTAATACTTGCTTTGTTTAGTCTCTTTACTAAACCTGGCAAACACGGGGATGGTATTTTGCACTAGGCGCCGACGGTGTGGAGGCATGCAATGCAACGTGATCGTGCGGGGTACTTTTAAAAACAACTTGTTCGTTTGCAGAAACTTCGTCACGGAAATGCTAGCGAAGTGCGGGCCGTTTCGTTCTCCTTTTTTGCTTCCAGCCAGATCATTTTCTGGGGTTTTTTGGGTTGGTTTGTTTTCCTCGTTGTCATTATTAGAGTGTGTATGTGTGCATGCATTTGTATGCACACGGCATTTTTTTACTCCAAGGTTTGGATGAAAAACATTTAGGAGATTGCTTCAGTTTTACTCCAGCTTTTTTTTCCCCTTTTTTTCCTTTTTTCCCTTTTTTTCTTTTTCCTTTTTTTTCCTTTTTTTCTTTTTCATTTTTTTCCTTTTTTCCTTTTTTCTTTTTTCCCTTTTTTCTTCTCCTTTTTTCTTTTTTCTTTTTTCCCTTTTTTCTTTTCCTTTTTTCTTTTTTCTTTTTTCTGTTTTCTGTTTTCTGTTTTCTGATTTCTGTTTTCTTTTTTCCTTTTTTTATTTTTCCTTTTTTTCCTTTTTTCCTTTTTTCTTTTTTTCCTTCTTTTTTCTTTTTTTTCTTCTTTTTTCTTTTTTTCCTTCTTTTTTCTTTTTTTTCTTTTCTTTTTTTCCTTTTTTTTCTTTTTTTCTTTTCTTTTTTTTTCCTTTTTTTTCTTTTTTTCTTTTCTTTTTTTTCCTTTTTTTTCTTTTTTCTTTTCTTTTTTTTCCTTTTTTTTCTTTTTTCTTTTCTTTTTTTCCTTTTTTTCTTTTTTCTTTTCTTTTTTTTTCCTTTTTTTCTTTTTTTCTTTTCTTTTTTTTCCTTTTTTTTTCTTTTTTTCTTTTTTTTTCTTTTTTCTTTTTTTCTTTTTTTTTTTCCTTTTTTTTCCTTTTTTTTTCTTTTTTTTTCTTTTTTTTCCTTTTTTTTTCTCCTGTCAGTAGAAACCAGTTTCTCAAAAGGTGGAGAAAACAATCATTTTTTCCACCCTTCTTTCCCAGTCCAGGGGAACACTTAGTCCCCATCTGAAGGAAATACTTACCAGCTTTTAATGTCTGACTAGGTTTGGTGTCACCGAGACCAATCCTGTGCTGATGGTGAGGCACGAGCTGAAGATGCTTCTGCAGGTGCATCTCCATTAACGTTAGAGTTCAGGTCAGGTGTGCCGTGCTGGTGTGAATCTCCTGCTCTTGCAGAGCTACCGCTCTTTCATTCTCCTCACAGACAGGTCTTGAAGCTCATCAATTGAATCGATTTCAAACGAAACCAAACCAGAAGATGTGCTCCAGGCACACACCTAATGAGCTCCAGCTACTAATGGGCGCTCTGTCCGCAGACCAGGCCGGAGCTGGTCAAAAGTAAAACCTCTTCCATCCCTGAAACACTGCACCAAGCATTTCACTCTGCAGATCTGCTTCTGTTGTCGACAGCTTGCTAATGTTGACATACTCTATCAGCCTTGGGCCACTCTCTCTGTTCCTTTTCTACAGCTCTTCTTAACCTCAGCAGCGCTTGCGAAAGCACGCTGCAATTGTATTTCGGTTGCCTTAGTGTTTTTTAAGAGTCATCACAAAGAAGATACCTTTGCTGGGAGTTAGCTCGCTTTGTTAGCTGAGCACGAGGAGGCATGCCAAGCACAGTTACCGGTTTAACAGCAAGTATCAAAAGCAAAACTGCTGTGGAAAGAATGATCTGCAGATGGGCAAATAGACTCCTCTGTGCCACAGCCAAAATCAAAACTCTGGAGTAAATTTAAGACTAATATATGCCACAGAAAGAGAACAACAAAAATCAGGCCCATCCGTGCACCCATGCACACCCTGGGGTCCCGCAACAGGAGGGGATTGAGTTGTTTGAAGTCACATCCATGCTACAGAGCGGAGCTGCACCGATTCCTGCTAATCTGACCTGAAAAACAAAAATTCCCTCTTGACCCCACATCTGATGATGACACACCAGCCCGGACACATCAGCCAAGTGCACCAGGGGTCTCCGAGGACTGTGTTTAGGGCCACCAGCGCATCGTTTGGCTATGGCCGATGTCCAAAGCTTCAGAAGAAGGTTGAAAAAAGGATTTTAATCATAATGGAAGGATCTGTATTGCTGTTTAAAAATGAAAGTTCAGGTGGAACGTGGACAATTCCTCTTCAGGTTAAGGTTTTCAGGTTGAAGTTAAGCTGTTCTTCCTCTCGGTCCATCTCTTACACTTGGGGACTGCTGATATTTAAAGACAAGTTCTGTAAATTTTAGCAGAATTTTGGTGCCTCAACAAAACTACTGAACTAGATTAAAATCACTTGCAATTAACTTTATCATATAAAAACTGAAAGTGCCTTGGTAAACAATCTACAAATAGATAAATAATACACACATGCACAAAAAAAGGAACCCTTTTCAAAAAAAAAAAAAAGGATAAAAAGGATAAACAAGAAATACAGCTTCACCGCTTAGTGGTGTTACCCATTTATCTTCGTTTGATACGTTTTGTATCATCTTTTCGCTGTCTTACATATCATCAGAGGGATAAAATCATTAGTGTGCTAATCTAGATAGCCATAGTTCTAACACTGACCTAGGCTAATCTGCCTTTGCAATTTCAAGAACTATGTTTGACTCCTCTGAAAGTAACCTTAAATTGTAGTCTTGTAAGAATTCCAGAGCTGTATCCTTCACTCCTTCTTCTAATGAGGTTATGACCAAATGCTCATTATAATTGCTTTAGACTCCTTTTAATTTTCAAGCTTATTAATCATAAGAAGAGTTATTTAAAATTGCATAAATTAATCTTAGATTAAAAGCCCATCAAAGCCTCGAAACAATTAAGAATAAGTAGGATTTCCCTGGGGCAGCAAGTTTTATTTTAATAGTGTAGTCAGGTGGATATCAGAACATTGAAGTATGGTAGTGATTAATGTATGCAAAATTTAAATGAGAGTTTTTAAATGGCAAATCTAAATCACATATTGACCTAACGGTAGGCTTTAACTGCATTGTCTGTCATATATTTAAACTGTTTAGTAACCAACATTTTAATTACCGTGTATGTTAGGGAGGCCCTGCAACAAACAAAACTCACCACTTCCCGACGCTCCGCGTGGAACTGGGCCTGTGCCATTCGCTGTGCCGAGTAAGGAGTGAGGAAGGAGAGCGGGAACTTCCAGGAGACTGATGATACTTGATTTTGCTTGTGGATGTGCTCTCGTCCCTGCTTCATCTCCGCCCAGAGAACGCCACCGATCGATCGATGCGGTTTTCCGGCCCTCTTCGCTACCCCCACCGCTCCCGAGACAAGTCGGTCCTTTCTGCTCTCTGAGTTGGCAGAAGCTACAGGTGATGTCCTCGTGGGGCTGGGAAATTCTGTGAGAACTTTACCTTCTGGGTGCTTTTGTCTTCTGACTCCGGGAGTCCCCGTGCCCTCCGCCCGCCTGGGCCACCCGGAGCTTTGCAGGCTCCTTGCAGACCCACTGGAGCGCCGTGTCTTTGGCCCCTGCTGTGGGAGGTTTCGTTCTAGCAGCCAGCCGAGAACAGGCTCTCGGGGCTGCTGAACTCCTCACCAAGCCCAGCGAGAGGCAGTCCTTGCCCTGAACAGTCGCTATTCTGAGGATGGGAACTGGGAGAGAGAACTGGGCCAGTAAACACTCGTTCCCAGATCAAACACGGCCGTGCAAACACGCAGGAAAAGCTGGAACGGTGGGGTTAAACCTGCTGGGATTTGACGTACGCGGTCCCATCGCTGCAGGTGCCGCATGGAAGAGACAAGGAGGCTTCGCTTCTGGAGGAGGGTGCCTCAAAGCAAGGGCTGACCTTGCTGGTGCTTTGGGAGGCCGGGGGCACGCTTCCCAGAGCGGCATGCCAACCCTCCCAGTGGCTGCTGTTCCAAGCACTCCAGGCACTCGCCCTGTTCTGCAAAAGGGTTACCTCCCGTGGTCAAAACACTTCCTAAAACTGCAAAAGTAAAACGAGAGATGCAACAGCCAGATCACACCTAAATAGTGTCTTGCAGGGTCTTTTCACCCGTGTGTACGCCCTGCGTCTCCGTGGATCAACGCGAGCGTTTGAAGCCTTCAGATTTTTTTATCCCGCTGATGCCTTAGAAGCGAGCGATGGAAGGAAGCCTGCTGCACGGAGCAGCCCCTGAGGAGAACTCTGACACCTTCCGTGCCTGTGAATTAACAATGTTTTGGGAGTCGGCGGCAGAGTATTGGCCTGAGGATTCCTCGCTGCTATTCCTGGCTGTGGGAGCAGAAAATCGGCCTTGTGGATAGCTAGCACAGATAATTAGAACAGCATTTAGTTTGGCTTGTCCTTGGAGGCAGGAGCTCTAGATGTGAAATCCTCCGCTACTGGGGGCAGCGGTGGAGTGATGAGATCTTAGACGTGCTGAGGTCACTAGAGGGGGACACAGGGTCAGGCCAGGGTAGCGCGGGTTACTCAGCACTTCGTGTTTCCAGGCGTCCTGGGGAGGTAGGACAGCTCCAGAGAGGAGATTTGTGTTTGTCCTTTTGGAGGGCCAACTTGTGTTCCCATTAAACACGTGAATGGCCAAGAATTTCCCCTCAAGTACGCGCCCTCCGTTAATTACAAGAGCTGTAAATAGCAGGGGCGCATCGGTGGCAATGGGAGAACTGGCTGCGATGGTAACTGGTGCGCCAGTTTGCAGCCAAGTTCTGATTTTCCACAGCAGCAGGGCTCCTTCAGCCAGCCAGGGGTGAGTGGCCAGCCAGGCTTTTCTGGTGTGGGGTTTGCACCGTGGCCATCTGATCAAGCTTGCCTTTGAACAAGGAGAGCGCCTGCAGTGGAGGAAGGCGTGGGACATCCCAACCGATGCGGGAGCATCCGGAGCGTCGTGATTCGGTCACGTTCTGCGCTGAGTTACTGCAGATCCGGGCTGGAGTTCTGCCAGATTGTCTCTCAGATGGGGTGGGGTGGGGTGGGAGTGGGTGCAGATGCACAGACGGGTCCCGGGTGTCCTGTGGGCAGCGACGGGGCCGTGCAGGGCTGGGTCAGGGGATGCTCTTCCTCGGTCTCAACTCCCGCTACCGGGGAAGCCTACCAGGGAACCCCCCCCCAGCACTGGGGATTAGGGAATGGCAGGGAAGGGGAGCAGGTTTCCAGTTTTCATTTTGTTCTTAAAGGGTGCCCCAGTGCTCAGGGGTGCCATGTTTTGTGCAGGGAGAGCTCTGTGTTGATGCATCCGATGCACCACGGAGACGTTCAGTGCTGCAGAGCAGCGACGTGCCGCTTCTAATATTGCCTAAAAACCTGCTGCATTGTCTTCTCCCTCCCCCCCTTTAAAAAATGGCCTCAAAATTGCATGTTAAGCAGAGAGTGAGCTTCCCTTAAAGCAGCCTGTAGCCATCAGTAATATTTATTTTCTCTATTTGTTTTAAGCCTGTGAAGACTGTGGTTTCCTCCATACTGTCCTGATGGAGCCCTGACCAGCAAGCGTGCAATGCCCCTAGCCCTAATGTGCCATTAATGATAGGTTAATGTACAGTATAATGTTTTTTGGACTATGGGTTCATTACACTTCTGAGTGCAAGGTCCTTCTGCAGAGCGCCCAAGGTCCCATTGCATTATATCATGCAATAAAAATACCCTTTTCATATCACACGCTAATAAACTGTATTTGAAATGCCGTCTAAGGGTACTGCCATCGTCTTGATAGTCTGTATCTGCAACAGTTGGGATCTTTTTATTATGGTTTTTGTTATGCTGAATTCGAATTTTTAAATTAAATGCATAATTTGTCTGTGCTTCTTTGTAATAAATGGAGCACAGTCCTTTAACTGCACAGGCTGGGAGGATTCCTGTGAAAGGAACGTTAGAAGGATGGCACTGTCGCAACCAGCAGCAGTGCTGCTTGTTTCCTAAGGTACCTTGCATAAGCATGAAGTCTTTTATTGTCGTTTCTAGTTTGCGAGGTGTTGTGGTTGCGTCTGGGTGTCATGTAGTCGTTAACTTAAGCCTTTGGTCCCTCTAATGGTGTCCCTCCTTCCTCCTCTGTATTCATAGAGGTCACCTTAGCAGCTGCCTTTGCAGCTCGCTCCAGGCTGCGGGGAAGATGGGCTTTCGGGGTGTCAACAGGCAGCCCCCGAGTCTTTGCTGCAGCGGCCGTAGCCTGTGCTGGCCCTGCCAGTTCTCCTGCCCGCGGCATGCGGTGCCTCGGTGGCACGGCCGCCGCTGGCCTCGGCCACGCAGGCTTGGCAGTCGGGGCTCGGCTCTTCTTAGGTCAAGGGGATGCGGGCTGGTGTTCCCAGGTTCCTCCCCTTCACCTCCGTGTCCTCCTGCCGCGGTGCAGCTCTGTGCTGGCTCAGCTGCCCCTGGACATCTCCTGCCAGGGCAGTGCAGTGAGCAAGCGCTGACCCTGGCGTATCCTCCAGGAGAAATCAGAAAAAAATCCCAGGGGACGATGATGTGGGTTAGAGCTGGATGCGTGGTCAAAAAAAAAGAGTGGAATCATTGAGCGCCGTTTGGGATTAAGGTTCCTGTACGTGTCCTCTGCGTCCCCCTCGTGTTCTCTGCCCCAGGAAGCACCACCCTGTCATTTTTGCAGATTTACAAGGAAATTGGTGGCTCTCTGGTATTCCACATTGGGAATGTACTTGGTCGCCACCCTGGCTAAGGTCGGGAGCTGCCTATTTCGTGGACCCTTTAAACCAGCCTCACGATAAACAGTCACTTGTTTTGTGCCTGGAAAGTCCTCTGAAATCCCAGAAGCATTGCTGAAGGGATGTTATTTATTGTCTGCCTGTCCTGGGGCAGTGTTCAGGAGCCTCAGCGTTGGTCTAAACCTCCTTGGTGCTCTCCAAACACAAGCGTTTTATAGTCAGTGGCAGAGGAACCTATTTATGGGAGAGACTCTTGTGAAGCTTTGATTTTCCCTGGACTCGTGTGGGAGAGGCAGTGTAAACTGTTAGGTGTGCATTAGCCTAAATAGCTGAAAGGATTCAGGCAGCCCAGATTTGGGGCTGTGGGTGATGCACAGGCTAGGGCTGGGTCCCAGGGGGAACTTTGGTCTCCCCTGGACAGTTCACCCTCGCTCCTACCAGCGATCCCGGCGAGCAGAGCTGCGTGTGGGTGCTGGGTGCTGGAAAAGGCCCTCGGGTCTGCCGTCCTGCCCAGGGTGCGATGTAGAGTCTGTTGCAGTAAGCTCTGGCTGGGTCGTTATCAGAAACGAAGATTCCTCAGGCTAGAGGAGAAGGCCGTAAAAGCAAATGACTGAAATTTAAGGGTAGGTAAAATTATGGAACTTTTACCCTTGAATAATGGCAGTTTAATTGACTGGGCTAAATGATTGATGGTTTGTGAGCAATGAGTTTGAATCACCAGGGCTGTGCGTTCGGGGGGGGCACTGCCCTTTTAATTTCATGTCAGATATTTAAATCGTTTACATCACCCTCTGCCAGGTGCTCCCCTTTGGAAGAGTTAACCTGTCTGGTGGGACACTGCAACTTGAGAAATGTACCCTTTATCAAGAGAACGAGATGAGACAAGTTCATTTAAAAAGCCTGGTTTGTCATTGTTTATCTAATTTTCAGAGTTGACACACAAAATTAGGCTGGCTGACACTCACTCGGGGGCTATCCCTGGCCCCGTCCTGCCTGACCTTTCCGGCTCTAAGCTGCTGTGTGCTCGCCGGCAGCCGCTTCCCCCCGGCCGCAGAAATCGCCGTGCAGCCGTGCGTCCCACCGAGCCACAGCTCAGGCAGGCCAGGACGGGGATGCAGCTCGGTGGTGGGTTTTCAGCCTATTTTCTGCGGCTGGGGTCTGCTGGATGTACGGATTGCCGGGTATTTTTAAGGCTGGATGTTTCAGAATTGGCAAGGAGGTGGTTGCTGCTTTGTCGTGAACGTGTGTAGGAGCCTGAGCAAATATGAAGTGCGTGGGGATGGGTCAGCTCTGCCACGAGGACACCCCACGATGCCTTCAGGCTCCTCTCATGAGCACCCCTTCCCTTGGCGTCGTGCCTCCCTCCGTGATTCCGCCTGTCGGTGTTGCAGTGAGCTCTCGCACGTTACTGAGACTCAGGTGTTGGCTGAACCATCACTGGTAGGGCACGAACAGCCTCCGTTGCAGCGATTCCACTAAGGAAGGTTTAATACCAGTCTCTTCTTTGCCAATTCACAGCGGACCCAAGCGCCAGCGTGCGAGAGCTGTGCTCTCTGCTGACGTTAGCGTGCTGGTGGAGCGGGAGAGCCGGGCACGGCCCGGCACCCTGGCTCTGCTGCTGCCCAGGGGGATGCGAGCGCAGGGCGGATCGGTGCTGGAAGCCAGCTGACTTCCCCACATCAAAAAAACGGGTGGATGGATGCTGCAAAAAAGGTCTGCGCACCAAGCAGAGAGTGTAACGTCACCAGGGCAGGGAGAAACTGGCTGCTGCAACAGAGAATGCGTTTCAAGCTGCCACATGTTTAACTTTCTTCAGCGTTACCTTGCAAAGCAAAATAAATCCATAGGGGAATATTTAAGTACAGCGGGATGCTTGGGTTTGGTTTAGAATGTATTGCTCACTGTTGAAGTCAAGGCTGGGAGTTTTATTTGTGGCTGAGACTCTCAGCGACCGGAATGTATTAATAGTGTCCAAGCTGTTGTGACTTTCATTTTTTGTCTTTCTTTGGGTGACAGTTCATCCCAGCCCCATCCTGCAGCCTGGGCGTGCGCTAGACCTGGAGTGGTGCAGGTCAAAACTCCTTCAGCTGTTTTGATTTTTACCTGGGGTTTTTTCCCTTGTTCCTTCCTTTCCTTCCTTCCCTCCCTGTCTAATCTCCCCGCCCCTTCTCTCCGCTCTCCCTTCCAAAAGCATCTCCAGTTTAAGGCGCTGGTTTCTGAGGTGTGGGTGTTTTGGACTGCAGGAGTTAGTGGTTGGTGGAATAGGGGGGAAAGGGAGGGAAATGGGGGACTAGGTGCTGTGTGGTGGCAAAACGCAGAGAACCCGTCAGGGCGACTTTGTGAAGAAGGTGCTGAGAGCAGAGGAGACGGCTGCCGGTGCGACCGCGGCGCTGGAGACTTTGGAGGAAATCTTGAATGTTTTCCCTGAGACATTTCTGGATGCGAAGCCAACCACAAGTCCCTCTTAGGTTCGTTTGTGCTGCATTTTCGCTGCAAAAGCTGCTGTAAGCACGTGGGAGCGACTCGTGCGCTGTCCACAATCCTGTGTTGCTCTTTGGTGCGTGTGTTTATTGCAGCTGCAGGCTCGCTGCTGCGCGAGGTGTGGTCTGGCGAGCGCAGGTCTTAGAAGCCTCAAAGTGCTTTTGGCGTAGGCTTCAGCCCAGTGGATGCCGTACATCCTTGGGCCGCTCGTGACCTCCTCGCTCCCTGTGCCTGACCCGAACGTGCCAGGGGCTGTCCGCCAAGATTTGCAAAGACAGGTCCCGCTGACCCTGTAGTCTCAGCCTTGGTGGAAATCTCTGTGGTCCCGTTCCGTATGTAAAAAACCAAACAAACAAAAAAACCCCAACCACCAGATTCTGAAGAACAGCTCCTAGTAAAAACATCCCATCAGCCTGAGAAAAATCCTCGCTAGAGCAGTATAGTCTAAAACCAAGGGAAATCTAAAGAGTAGTTTCAAGTTAGACTTATTCCTGGGGAGGAAAGCGAGCGTGTAAAACCCGAGGCTTCCGTGGAATAACCTCACAAAACAAAGCAAAAGGGCGAACAGCGCGGCTAGCCGGCGTTTTCGACCTCGCACAGCCTGCCATTTCCCTTTGCGTGCCGCCAGTAGCTTAAATGCAAGGATATCCTGGGTGTGAGATGTCGTCCTCTGCGGGGAGTCTCTCCATCGTAAAGGAGATTCATGGGAGGAGCGGACTGGCTTTAATCGCCGGTTTTTTAATTGCCCCAATGCATCTGCTCTTCCTTGTCTGTGGGCTCTTGATTGGTTTTCCCTAGTTCAGTGTCCTTGACTGTTGTGTTGTTGCAAACCAGCTACTTCTGGGCTGTCTTGCTTATAATAAGCATTTACCTTCCTCTTGCGCCTTTTGCACCCAAAAATACCGCAGCGCTGGGCACAGCGCTTGCACTGATTCTCCCAGCGCTCTCGTGAGACAGCAGAATCATTTATTCCCTTTTTAACCATGAGGCTGAGGGAGATTAAGCGGCTTTGTGAAGGTCACGCTGGAAAGTACGTGGCAGCTTGGGAATAAGCGCCAGGACTCCAGTCTCTAGGTTCCAGGTTGTGCCCTCTCCTGAATTGTTTTCACAGGTAGGAACCAATAAACCCGGGACTATTTCAGACTGAATTTGCGTAGTAAAACAGTGAAACCCAAACAGACGTGGGATGTCTGGAGTAGGAGATTAAAAAAAAAGGAGGGTGCTGTCTTTCTTTGGTGTTGCTCCTGGTGTTAGACATTAAGGCCAAAGCTAAAAATTTTTAGCAGCCAGGTGTTGGAAGGAAAAAGACGTTGTCCGTGTGCTCGGTGTCGCAAGCATCTGTGTTCTTAAATGCGTCATTTGGAGATCTTCCATCTTCTCTTGGAGGCATTGTACTGTCTGCTGCCGTCCTCAGAGCTCTGGAGTGGACTCTGGTACCTCTGGATGGGTCGTTTTTCCTTAGTGGGTCGTTTTTCCTTAGTGGGCCGTTTTCCAAGCAACGGCTGAGTGCGAGCACACACGTATCTGCCTGGGTGGGAAGCTCAGAGCTCTCTGACAAGTTCAGAGTTGCTGTCTACGGCTAAGAATGGCTGAACGGAAGCAATTAGCTTCAAGAAATTGAATATCGGGGGAAAAACATCTATTTCTGTAGCAGTTACAGAAAGCAAACTCGGAAAGGTCGATTACAACGGCAGGTAGCAGCTGCCCACAATTTCAAAGGGCTGGAGATGAAATTAAGGGCTTGCAGCTTGAGCCCGGTGGGAAGCACTGGCAGATCTGAGAAAGGGGAAAGCAAGTTCTTTGGAAACTGCAGCCTCCGGTTTGCAGGAGTCGGGTGATCTCGTACGTGCAGGCGTGGGCGTCTCGGCGGCTGCTCTGTGGGGCGCGCGCCTCCACGCAGGGGGAGTTTTAGGCAGAAAAACTTCAGGCTGCAGCCGTGCTTCCCTCTAGTTGCTGTGGTGGCTTTTAGATTCCGCAGACTTTTGACGCGGGTTCTTTTTCCCCCTGTTTCCAATTGGAGCTACAGGCTGAGCAGGCTGAAGCTGTCCTCGGGGGGAAGGAGCGGGGCGGCCGTCGGGTGAGAGCCTGCGGTGCGAACGTCAGGCGTTCCCCAAGGCTGTGTGTGTGAGCACCCGGTAAATAAAGAAATCCGAGGAGTGGAGGCCACCAGTCCGACCTGTTCGTGCTGGTACTGGAGAGGAAACCCACTGAGTGGAGCTTCTCAGTGTCCAGGCTGTTGCTGCGATCGGGCTTGCAGGGCAGTGAATGAACCTGGCGGGGGGGTATCAGCGGTCCTGGTGCATCTTGCACCCCCAGTCACCAGCACCGTGCTCTGCCTGTGGGGTAGTTCTGCACTAGCAGATCCTCACAGACCCCTCTGCATCGTGGGGGTTTGCTCTCGGTTACCCCGGCAGCGGTTGAAGTTACCCCTGTGCTCGCTGATGGTCAGCAGCGAGGTTTGTCGGGAGGTGACGGGCGTGTAGGTGTTGGAGTTCAGTGATCTTCTCTCCACCAAGGTCTGGCCGTGCTTGTGGTGTCGTTCGCAGCATAACCCTCTGCAGTCTCTTACACTCTGACGAACGGACGGGGAAAAGTTTCATTTAAGTAGTTCCAAAGTAAAATCTGCTTCATAGCTGAGAGATTTAAGCCACTAAATGTCCTGACTGGTGCAGCTGCATCTCCTACCACCTCCCACCTCTTTATTAGCTGGCAGAAAAACTTGCTTCTCCTTTTTTCCCATTTTCAGGGTCTTGCCTTCACCTTTTTTTAGCCATATCCTTTCCTCTTAATACACCTCTTGTCTCAAGTCTGCGGGCTGTACCCCCTCAACTCCCACTGGCTTAATTGTGGGAATTAGTCCTTTGGGATGAACAGAAAGGAGAACTGGCTCCCAACAGCTATTGCTGAGTTCACCTTTACCTCTTTGTTAGCTTTGTCCTGCCTCTTACTGTGGTCTTCCTCCATCTACATGGAGAAGGAGCCACATGGGCAGTTTTCCCCAGCAGGAGAGTGCAGCAGAGATGGCAGCGTGAGGAGAAGTAACGACCAAGTACGGTGCTAGCTCGGTGAGCGACCGGGACCTGCAGATGCCCGTCTGGGGACCCTGCCGGCATGGAGGTGGCTGTGTGTTGGTTTTCTCCTCTGAGCTTAAAACCCGAGGTGGCAGAGCTCCTCGGCACCTCCCCTAGTCCTGGCAGCAGCGTCTTTCCTGCGGCTGGACCAGGACCCTTTTCAAGCTGAGGTGTTGGGTGCCAGAACGTTGCTGAGATGGAGGAAAGGTTCGGGCTGGGCCCCGCTCCGTGTCTGCGGGCTCGGGTCACGACGACTCTTGCGTTGCCCCGTCCTTGCATCTCCTCTCCCACAAGCCTGCGGAGGTGCAGCCAGCACCCCGCGATGCGCCCACGGAGAGGCAGAGCTGTTCTGCCAGCTCCTGGGGGTGCGGCAGGCAGGGCCCCGGGCTGCGAAGCAGCTCAGGCCCAGGGCTGTTTTCAGGGCCAGCGTGGCAAAATAAAACCCTGGAGACCTTTGTAGCTCTTCATGGCATAGGCTGGGTGTCAGGTTTGCCTGGTGGTAGACCTCTTGCTCGACTAAGTCACTCCACCAGAGTATTCCTTCTGTCTTTCCCCTACGGGGGTCAACTGGGACAGCAACTGAGCTGGTCCCAGTAAGATCTGAAGAAGGAACTCTCCACATCTCAGGCTTCTCCCCCAAAAAGTTCCAGCTGAGGTTTCCAGCCATCCCAAAGAGTTGAAGCAACAGCATCTCACACTTCCTCCGTAATTCTTGCAGATAATGGCGTATTTTATTCCTGTGGCTCCTGCGTTCGCTGGCCCTGGCCCGCGGAGTGTTTTATCGCTTGGAGCCGATGCCGTGAGGGTTTATGGTGCTCGGTTTAGCCCGGCTAAACTTCATTGCTCCACTCGGTGCCATCCTCACCCAGCCGACGACCAGGCTTCCCGGGCCCCGCGTCAGAGCCGCGCTCGCTCTCCGTGTGCCGATTGCCGTCGCTCACCGCCGCGCACGCCGGTGACTCCCGCGCGTACGTCGCCCTCCCCAAAGGCTCCCCGGCAGATCCGCTCTGGAGTCCTTTCGGGCGCTGCAAGAGCTGTGAAGTTTAGCGTTGCAAAAACTGAGCTGCTTTTGAGCGATTTGGAGTAGAGATTGTCATCGTCTGCGATGGTTTCTCCTGGCGATTGCTTTCCTTCAGTCATTTATGTAATTGCGGTGCTCGGTTTCCTGTGGATTTTTATACTTCATTTGAGATTCATCTGAAGGTGGCACGTTCCCATCTCTAGGAATGTGGCCAGATTGAGACAGGGGCTGCCGAAGCTGGCTGCTGAAATTGCGGGCCGTGGGTTTTGTTTCCTCTGGAGATGCTGCTCTGATTTTCCCAAGGTGTCCAAGACACAGTCTCCCAATGCCTGCAGTAGCCCTATCATTCATGGCTGGGAATATTTTATAGCTATCCCGCTTTCCAACATACTGAATTCCCACAGTAGCTTCTCCTGAAGACCCGTTTCAGTTACACTTGGGGGATATTTTCATTTCTGTATCCACCGACCGCTCCAAACGTGTGTGTGCAGGAGCAAATCCCTCTCCCTACGGGCGCCGTGAGCGCTGCCGAGCCTGGCGCCTGGTCCTGCTGCGTCTGCAGGCACGGAGCTCGACGCCCAAGCCACAAAAGGAATTTTTAACACTTGCAGGGATGCTATTTTTTTTTTTCCCTAGGCGATTGGTAGAACTGTCCGTTTAAGGGATGCCTGTGCACAGGGGAAGGCGTAAGGTTTCCCCAAGTGAAGGACACGGGTGTGAGGGGATGTGGCGATCGTACAGCTGCGTGTTCCCGCCCCGTTGGGTCTCTGCGCCGTGAGCGAGGGTGCTGAGGTTGGGGCCACGGCCTGCCCTCGCGCTTTCCTTTCGGCAGAGGGGAGTGCGGTGCTAATACGCACGAAAGACGCGCGCGAGGGGGCTGTTAGAGTGAGAAACTCTACAATTAAGAGATCGCGGGCCTTTACAAGCAGACGAGTAGGTTGGTGTTTCCGTCAGGGTGTCTTCTCACCAAAACATCATTTATAAGTTGAACAGCCTGCGGGGGCCGTCCTGGCGAGGAGGTGGTTCAAAGCGCAGCGAGCCAACTGAATGTTAAAACAAAGTAAATCAATTAAATGAAATTTATTTGGTATTTCCAAAGAGTGCGAGGCCAAGGCCTCAGGAAAGAGTTTGGGTTCCCCCAGCCCTCCCTTCTCTGCATGAACAGTGCGTGTGGATAACACGGATCCAAGAGGAAGTTCACTGGTTTCAGCCACTGGTTTGTTGCATTTTTACGACTTTACAGCACAGGCTGTTCCGATGTGTCTTTTCCCCGCAAAAAAAAATATGTAAAAAAAAAACCCCAAACTTCGTTGGGTTTTCACGGGAAGGGCCGCGTTTGTCTTGGCTAACTCCGCCTGTCCCGCTTCCCAGGGCCACCCGTTCATCGTGCAGTACAACGACGGGAACGCCGAAGTCGTGTCCATGTGGGTGTGCAGGATGCTGGAGGAGCGGCGATCGACCCAAGGGCCGCAGTGAGCTGGGCCGCCCCACGGGCAGCGCCAGCCCCGCGCTTCGGACTCTCACTCTGTCTGCATCATGACTTTACTAAAAACCTTTTCTAGCAGCATCAACAAAATCTGTCAGGATATTTGTTGCTGCCTTCCCCTCACCCACCCCATTAAGGAATTTTCTTCCCACGTTTCTTTTGTCGCTGAGCAATTTAATGTCCTCAGATTATCTTCAGTTAAACTGTACACAGCCTTAAAGCAAGTATTTTATATCTCTATTTTTTGTTATTGAACGTATTGTATATTTCCTGGCACCAGAGTATTTTTTAACTGTTAGTCTTTAGCTGTTATACAGATGACACGCCGAGGGCTCAGAGGATTTCGTGAGGAGCCGTCGGCTGCCTTGGAGCGCAGACGGCCACAAAACGCTGGTTTTAAACGTAAAACAGAAGCGAACAAACAAACAAAGAAGCATCTGGACTTGCCCGTCCTGCGAGGAGGCGAGGGGTTGCCCTGGCAGAGCACGGGCACCGCAGGTAGATCAGCACCGCCCTACCCAGTGACCGGCGGTGCCTCTCGCGGCGGCGGCGGCGGCGGCAGCTCGGCTTTGCCGGGAGAGCGACGCGACGCACCCACGCTCGGGCACAGGAGGGTTTCGCCGAGGTGGCAGGAGGTGAGGGGACAGAGGCCGGGGGTCTCCTAAACAGGGAGTCCGGGTGCCGCTGGGCGAGCGCCAGCCGGAGCTGCGCCTGGCCACGGTGGGCTGATGGCCTGGGGCTGCAGGGGGAGAGCGCGGAGCTGGCGCCGAGGGTGCGAGGTTCTGGCCGTGCCGCGCGGGGAAGCCGCGGCCCGGGCTCTGCGCAGCGTCCCACGGGCTTGGGGAGGGGGGCGAGGGGCCCAAGCCGTGCTGTGCCGCTTGCCCTCGCGGCCAGAGAGCAAGGCACTGGGGTTTACTTACCCGGGGGTGCTCGGAAGCGTCCGGCCTTTCCCAGCTCTACCCTGGTCGCTCGTTTTCTTGCGTTGGAGCTGCTGCACGGGGGGTGCAGCCGGGTCAGGGCGAGGCTCCCGGGTTTGCTGTCACCGCAAAGGAAAGAAGAACGACTGCGCTGCCGCGTGTTTGTCACTCCTGCAACTGCTGACGGACTGACCCCGGGTGAATCGGTCCTTGGGTTAAGATGCTTATTAAAAAAAAAAGCCAAACCACAGAATAGAGGAGGAAGGTGAAAGACAAGTGTGTGACCTGGGCGGGGGAGGAGGTTGGGGCTTTTGTTTGCTTGTCTTTGCATTAGAAATAAACTTTTACTAAGAAAAAAAAAAAAAAAGCTCAGGTAATTTACTCTATGCCAGCAGTTTAAACAACAACAACAAAAAAAAACGACGTTTCAGTGAAAAATTCCTCCTGAACCACTGGAAGTCCTAAATGTTACTGTGGAAGCAGCCTGGAAAAGACTTTGTTTCCTTCCTTGGAGGGATCGTTTGTCTTGTTTTGAAGTATAGCGGTTGCAGGCACGAACATATAGACTAAAGTTTGTCTTAATTGCTCTGATGTCACAACCTCCCTGGCAGATAACAGCACAATGAATGAGGCACCGGCCCTCATACCTTCAGGTCCTTTTTTCTAAAGTGAGACAGATCTGTGCCCTATGAGCCGCCTGCCCGGACTATAGGCAGCTCCTCCATTTATTCAGCTCTAACAGTTTGCATCAGCTTTCTCGGGGTAAAAAGTCCCTCCCCTGGATGTAGTTAAAAAGTCAGTAAAACCAAGGCTTTTCCTCTCGCTTTCCCTGGCAGGGAGGTCGGGAGGGGAAGACGTCGCCCTGAAAATCTGTGCGGGATGCCAGCCCATGGAAACGTGAAAAATCTCCTGGCTCAGGGGCTGACAGCGTTATAATTCACTGGCGCACGTATTAACCTTGCTGTCTCATCAGTGTACTTAATCAATCCAGCAATCAGGGGGGAGGTTTGGGGCCTCTCTCGTCTTTCCTTCCCCAAGTCCTTGGGTTCGGTGCAGCCAGGAGGAGGGCGAGCGGCCGGGGGTCTGCTCGGCAGCACCGCTTCTGCCCCGCTCTGCTCCCGGCGCCGGGTTGACGCCGTTTTGGGGGGGGATTAGGGCTGGAGGAGAGAGCGGAGCGGGCGGGTTGGGGAAAACCCAGCTCCTCTTCAGCGCGGCCAGCCTTGCGGCCACCCCCCGGCGGCAGCGAGGTGGGGGTCTCCCCCCATCTGCCACCTCCTGCCTTGGAGACGGTGACCCTGGATCGTGGATCCCCGTGGGAGGTCTGGACCCCGCACCTCGCTCTGCCCTTCCAGCCCGTGTCCTGGCCCCGCTTGGCACGCGCGTGTGCAAACCCCCGGTGCCCCCAGAGCCCGATTCAAGCGATTCAGCCCGATTCTCACCACCGCCCATCAGCACCGAGGGGCAGATGTAAGGGGGAGGGGGGGAGGCCGTGAAATTGGGCCAGGCTCTGGGCAGGTTTAGCTCCGCTGGGTACCCCCACCCACGGCCAGCAGCTCCCCAGCACGTCTGCACCCAGCCTGGGCTCCTCTCCCTGCCTCAAGTGTGTGCTGACCCCATGTCTGTGCCGTGCAGGGCGTGGGGCACCCCAATGCAGTGCGGGGTCCCCCCCAAACCCAGCTGAAGGGATCCCCTGGGGTGCAGCGCCACGAGCAGCACGACGAAGCGGGGGCCGCTCTGCTGCCTCTGGGCCGAGGAAATCCTGCCTGTGCCTGCGCAGAGGAGACTTGGAGATCACCAAGACACGTGAAACGTGCCCCAGGATTGTGTGACGTCATCCTGGCCCCAAAACCCACTCCAGGGGTGGGAAAGGAACCGGCAGGGAGCTGGAAGCGCTGGGGTGCTGCAAAGGGGCGCAGCAGCGCGGCTCTCGCCGGGGCTGCCTGGGGACGTTGTCCCTCTCCTGCCTGCTGCAGCTTGTTGGAGGCTGAATTGGGGTAATTCTTGGCTGAAGAGCTTGCAGGGAACGCAGCAATATTATACCCTACAGCTGAGTCCTGCTCAGAAGAGAACACGGGGGCGGGGGGTTCATAACACATTAATTCGGCAGTGGATGCTGTAGATGTGCTGAGTGACCCCCCCCCCGTCTCCCCCCCCCCCCCCCCGAATCCCAACCCTCATCCCACCATCCCAACCCTCATCCCACCAGTTCATTTAGGGACTCCACACCAGTCTCACTGCTCTGCCTCCTCTCCCTGTAAGCTCAGTCATGGTGGTACCGACAGATCCAGTCTCCTATGGGAGTGTGTACGCGGGAGCTCACAGCCTCTGGGAAAAACTGGGTACGTCCCATCTGTGCCAAAACTTCCAGTGTTTTCAGTTTTTCTCTGCCTGTGATCCTTGCCAGGCGAAGCTCATCCTGTGAGACCAGCCTGGGGTAGTTTGCCCTTAAATGCAGCGCAGAATTAGAAAATATTTTGTTTCTTATACCCCGTGGCCAAACACATCCTGCTGTCAGCTTTCCAGAGGCAAAGTGTCAGTCTTTGTTTCTGAATAACAGCCTGAAAAGCTCTGTGTGTGTGTATGTGTGTGTGTGTGTGAACACACGCATG
The DNA here is from genome assembly GCF_034619465.1 of Leptosomus discolor. Taxonomy (NCBI): domain Eukaryota; kingdom Metazoa; phylum Chordata; class Aves; order Leptosomiformes; family Leptosomidae; genus Leptosomus; species Leptosomus discolor. The sequence goes on along the minus strand of NC_141401.1, from coordinate 1,950,231 downwards.
CATCTGGCAGAAATGGGGAACCAGAAACGGGATTTGCAGCCGGCTGTGGCTTCAAGGGCTGCGAGGGGTCCCTGACCCATCCCATTCCCTGGGATCAACGTCTGTCGTGCAGGGACGGCAGCAGCCAGCGATGGGCTAACGTTAATAGCTGAGCAATCGCTAGGAACAGCTTCGTTTGATCCTTTTGACATCTGAGAGCACGAGCAAACCGGAGGATTGGGTCTGGGAGTGGCGTTTGTGTTTTCCTGCCTCGTGGAGCTTTGTGGTCCTGCAGGGAAACTTCACCTGGAAGCATCAAGGACGGAGCCCGCAGGGACCCTCCACCGCTGTGATTCAGGGAGAGTGTGGGCAACGCCTGAAGCAAAACCTGGGAATTTGGGTCTTTGCTGGAAAAAAAAAAAAAAAAAAAAAAAATCCCTAGTCCTGCAGGGAGCAAAATCGACTGACGGAGAGCGAAGGCTCTGGGAGCCCACGGCAGAGGCCACTGGTTGGTGACAGAGGGACTTGGGCTGCGGGTGGGGAGGGGGGCGATGGTGCCGGGGCTTTCTGGCTCTGGCTGTGCTCCCTCTGCCCAGCGCTGCCTCCGGGCAGGACAGCCCAGGGGGGGCCGTCAGCATCCAGCCCCACGGGAGATGCACCTGGGTCCCCCTCCCCAGGGAGCCTGCGGCCTCGGCTGGTGAGGAAGAGGAGGGAGGAGGTAGGTCGGGGGGGCTGCAAGAGCCGAGACACCCCAAGCCAGCTCTGGGGGTGTCAGCACAGAGAGAGAAGCCCTTGGTGGCTGCTCCCCACAGCGCAGGGGTCCAGGACACGCAGAAAGACCCTCAGCCTCTTCGGGCAGGGAATGGGAGCGGCAAATCCTTCGCCTCCGCAGGGGTCTGGAGCAGGCGAAGGGCTCCGAGGCTGCTCAGCCTCTTGGGGACAAAGCATCTTTGTGCAGAGGCTCTTCCTCCTGCTCCCGTTAAGACGTGCAGCCGGCAGAGAGAAACACAGGAGAGACCTGACGACACCCCCAGGAGACCCGTCCTCGCTCTGCTGCCAGGAGCCGGCCCGCACAGACCTCAGCGTGGTGGCGGGGCCCAGTTAAACCCATCGCAGGTGACATCGGCTCTTTGAGAGCTGCAGAAGGAGCAGCTCTGGCCTCTCAGCTTCTCCAGAGGATGCCCAGGAGACCCTCTTCAGCCATGTCAGGTTATTTGTGGGGGACTCCTGCCCCGCACAGCCCACTCCCTGCCCCACTGCTGTCACGGGGCTGCCCTCTGCCTTTGCGGGGAGCTGGGCAGGAACCAGCCCGAGCCCCAGGTGCTATGGACATCGGTGGGCATGACGTCCCCGCAGTGGGAACCAGGCTGCAGGGAGCAGAGGGGTTCTCTGATGGGGAGGGGGGGGCCAGGGCCCATTGCCTGATGGTGAGGTCCTGAGCTATAGCAGGTATTTTAGGGTAACCCATCTTCAGCCTTCCCTGGGGGACCCGTCAGGTGTGTGTGTGGGGGGGCCTCATAGGCACCATGGAGCAGAAATCTGGAGGGATGGGGGGGGACCGTGCCCTGAAGTTGCTGGCCTCATCCAGCTCCCCCCCCATCTCACCAGTGCTGCACCACCACGCTGTCCGGCCTGGTCTCGGAAAGCCTAATAGGAAAAAAAAAAAAAAAAAAGAAAGATTAAAAATCTCTAACTATATGGAAGTATTTTGGTCACATTGAATTAAAAGAGGAAAAAAAAAAAAAAAAAAGGTTGTGCTTTAAGAGAAGAGAAGCTCAGAGGTCTGTGCCTTTCCCTGCGGGAAGCTGCAGCGGGAGCGCTGCGGTGCGGCTGCCGAGGAGCTGCGCTGACCCGGGGCTGCGTTACCTTCAGGAGAGGGTACGGCCATAAACCACAAGCGTGCAGTAAGGACAGGATTTATAGATTGAGCCTTACCGGCTACTGGAGCCGCCGCTGCTTCGCCGGTACCCCACTGCGGCTGCTCTCGCCGCCGAGTCCCGCAGCGAAAGTTCAAGGTTTATAAGTAGCCGGGCAGCCCAGGAGATGTTTAATGGCAAATGGATGTCTGGGGCTTTTACAGGCAGGAGGAAGAAAACTTCTCTGCAGCTGAGACAGAGCCGCCAGCCGGGCCCTGCGCAGGTGAGCGCAGCTCGGTGGTCCTGGAGGGCCGCGGTGCCCGGCTGTCCCCGGCATGGCCCGGCCTGGCAGGACGAAGGCAGAGTTAATTGGTGCCCTTGGCTCATCCCGCTCCATCTCCGCGAAGGCGCTGGTTGAACCTGATCAATAAAGTCGTGTCGATCGATCGTGTACGTTGTTGTGTTCGTCCGTAGCCCCGCAGCCGCTCCGGCCGAGGGAAATTCGGCAGATTTAGGGACGGCGTGGGGAGGGCTTGGGTGGCCAGAGAGGTGAGGGGCAGCGCTGCTGGGGGGGGGGGCTAAGGGGTTGGGGACAAGGTCACAGCAGTTGGGGGGGGTCGGACAGTGGGGAACCTGAGCCGATGTACCCGATGGGGTACATCGGGGGGGGGGGGGGGGGGGGCATGTTGGGGAGAGCCAAGGTGTGTGTTGCGGGGACGGGGGGTGGATAAAGGGGGTTGCGGTGGGTGTCATGGAGGGCACAGAAGGGGACATGGTGGGAGAGCCGGGGTACACAGACAGGGGGTGCACGGTGAGAGAGCCGGGGTGCACAGAGGGGGTGTATCGGGGTGCAGGGCAAGGGTGCACAGCCAGGGCGCTTGGCAGGAGCCTCGGGGCGCACCGAGAGGGCCCCGCGGGGTCTCTGGGGGGGTTGCACGGCAGGATCCCCGGGGGCGCCCGATCCTCCCACCCTCCCGTCCCTGCCCGTCCCTGCCCGCTCCCCGCGGGCGCTCAGCGCACCGGGTCAGGCGGAGTGTGCCCGGCCTGCAGAGAGCCGCCGCCCGCTCCCTTTGTCAATGTCCAGTAATTAAAATGTCACCGTTTAATTTTCAGGCCTCTCGGAGCAATCTTTTCCTAATAAAGAGTCTAATCGAAACGCTCCTTCCCCCCACCCCCCCCGCCCGCCTCCCCGGGAAGGGCCGCGGAAGAGGCTGTAAAGGCGCAGAGCCACTGCGGATCGATAGAGAGAAGCCCGGATTGATCGGCCTCTAAAATTAAATTTATTGGGGTCATGGTTTTATATGGTGCTGATACAACTGTTAAATGGGGAACATTCATTTCCAATAGGAGGCGTTTATTAAACTTCCACTGAATTAGACCGCCGTGATTTATGTGGCAATCTCGGCACAGCCCTCCAGGAGAGAGGGGCCTTTCGCCGCCGTCCCCGCGTGATTATTTATTTATACACCCGTGACACGGCTCCCTAAGTTTTAACCTAAATTATCCGCCGGCCTCGCCTGCCAGCGGCACCGGCCCGGGGCTTGGGGGGGGGAGGGGGATGGGGGCGGGGGGGGGTGGTGTCCCGTCGGGGCTCACCGCCCTCCCCCGGCGGCCGAAATCGGGGATGCGCTGCTCCCGCGCCCCCCTCCGCGCTCCTCCGCACCCTTCCGCGGCCGCGCAGCCCGGCCCGCTCGGCGGCCCCCGGGGGGGCGCTCCGGGGGGCGGCGGAGCCCGCAAACGTCCCGGCTCTCGCGTGCGGCGATCGTTGAGCGTTAATTAGAAATTCATTACAATTAAAAGCCGCGCGCACACGCCTTAATTACATCTGATTTTTAATTCCGAATCCGTGTTTACACAGTAAGCGAGACGTACCTCCTGATTATCCCCAATACTCTTTATACTGTACTAATTATGTAAATTAAACCTAATTAACTGACAAAAACTGCAGTCAATTCAACTGTTAAAAGATACGGCGGCGGCGAGGAGCGGGGAGAGCGGCCGGAGCGGCGGGGCCGGATCGGCGGGGCCGGAGCGGGTCCCCGCCCCGGGGCTCCGCGCTGCCGCACCGCCGTCGGGGCGAGCCGCCGGCCGGCTCCGCCGCACCGGAGGAGCTCTGCGGGCACCGGGGCAGCCTCACAGCCCGGGGAAGGGCACGGTGGAGGGGATCGGGGCCGAGCCGCATCCTCTCGGCGTGTCCATCCGTCCGTCCGTCCCCCGCCCCGACGTGCCGCCGCAGGAGCGGCCCCGGGAAAGGCGGGTACCGGCTCGGTCCGCGCCGCCGCCCGCTCCCGGTGCTTCGCAGCCCGGCGTGGCCTCGCAGCCGATTCCGCAGCCACTGCGGGTATTTCACGCCGTGGGATGACACGAAACACGGCGGAGAGAGGGGCAGCGGGGCTGGGAGCATCTCCCCGCGCTCCTGCCTCCGCCTGGCTGGAGGATGGCGCGGGGGTTGGGGGTGTGTATGTGGGGAGATAAATAATTAAAAGGCGAGGAATAATTACCGGCTCGGGTTGCGATGGTTGCGGGAAGGCCGTGCCGCAAGGCCCGGCCGGCAGCACCGGGTCCGTGCCCCCCCCCCCCCCCCTCCCCCCGCCCCCCGACGGGACGTCCCGGGGGCAGCTGCAGCCGTTTTCCCGCGTGGGAGCGTGGAGCGGGGCCGGTTCAACCGGGGAGCGCGGAAGAGACGGATGGCTCCGCACCCGCGGTTCGCACCGCGCCGGCTCCGCCGCATCCTCCCGGCGCCGCTGGTGATGGCGGGCGGGGGGGGGGGGGGGGGACGGGGGGGGACGGGCGAAGGGGGGGGGACACGCACACAAAAGTGATAGCTGGGGGCGATCCGCGCCGTTATTAACTTCTGTTTGATCAGTGTAATTGCGCCGATCGCGGCCGGACGCGATGATTAATTACAGTTTAATTAACGTGGCCGTGACGAGCGCTGCATGCGGGAACCCAACCAGGGCAGGGACGCGGCTGCGGGCCCCCGCCACGCCGACAGGATCGGCCACCACCGGAGCGGTGGGTGTCCGTGTCCCCCTGTCGCCCCCCCACCCCCCGCTCCCGTGGTCACCGGTCCTGCCGGGGTGGAGTGGGCCCCCGTGGGAAACGAAAAAACACGGGAGCGCCCCCCCCCGCCCTCACCTCCCGGCGATTTCGTTGCCGCCCCGATGCCCCCCCCTCCCTCCATCACCCCCGGTGCCGCTCCCGCACCCGCGCTCCGCCGGCGAACCGAATCCCGGGGATGGGGATGGGGGGGGGGGACACGCGCGGTCGCAGCGCCTCCCCGATTTCGATGGGGCCCCTCCGCCGCTCCCCCCAGGGCTCCTCTTTTCGTTGCCGCCCGTTCCCCACGCAAACTTTCAACGAGCATCGCTCCCCCCCTCTCCGACCTCCCCCCCCCCCCTCCCCGGGGATGCCCACACCGCGGGAGGTGAGGGGTGGGGTGGGAGGGGGGGGGGGGCGGCGGAGAGGCGCGGAGCGGCGCGGAGCCCCGCGCAGGTGCGGCCCGGGGCTGATCCCCGCTCTTACCTCGGGCGGGTCCCCGCTCGGTGGCGGCCCCCCCCCCACCCCCCCCTCCTTTCCCTCCCCGTTCCGCCGTGCCTTAAAGCCGCGCCGTGATTGACTGGAGCGCATCGGTGATTGACGGCCGCGGGGTCCCGGAGGCAGTTAATGTAAATATGCTGGTGCTAAGTGGGTGTGTCTTCCCGTTATTTTAGCTGTCACCGGATCAATGTGCGGCGTCTCCAAGTACGGATCCGGATCCTCCCTCGGTGGCGCGGTTGGTCACTCGCTCTTGTTGCATCTCGCCCGGGCGGACGCGGCGGCGGCGGGGCGGGCGGCGGCCCCGAGGCGTCGGTGAAGGGCGCGTCGCTGCCCGCCCGCCCCGCGCCCCGGCGGCTGCTCAGCGGGGAAAGGGCTCGGTGGGGACGGGGCCCCCCTACCCCCTCCACTCCCCCCCACTTCCCCCGCCCCGGCTGATGGCGGCCCCGGCGCCGGGCTGCGGCCCCTAGCCCCGAGGAGAGCCTGCACGTCCAGCGGGGCTCCGCGGCGCGGTAAGTGGGAGCGGGCGGATGGATGGCGGGGGGGGGAAGGAACCGGGGCGCGTTTTCGGGAGGCGCTCCCCGTTATTTTGTGTAATTACCACGGAAGAGGCTTACCGCCGTGAGCCCTCCCCGCTAAGCCAATTTGCCCGGCTCGCTGCTGCCCTTCTGCTGCTGCTGCTGCGTGCGGCGGGTCCTGCCCGCCCCGGCCCCTAATCCGCCCGCTCCTAATCGCCTACCGGAGACACGACAAAGGGGCTCCCGGCCAGCCGCCCCGCTCCGCCCGAGCGGCAAGTTTTGGCCCGCCCGGCCCTGCCCGGGGTTCGGGCCGCCCCCCCCCCCCCCTCCTCCCTCCCCGGCTCCGCCGCCGCGGGACGCGCCGGTCGCATCCTCCGGCGCGTTTCGTTGGAGCCCGCCCGGAGCTCGCCGCAACCGGCGGCCCGGCACGGCTCGGCGAGCCGGCACAAAGGGAAGGGAAGCGGCACCTCCCGGGGACCTGGGGCAGCCCCCTCCGTCCCCATCCCCGGGACGCCCTTGCCCCGGGGCGGCCGCTACCGCCGGGCTCCCGGGGCCGCCCGGCCGCGGGTCCGCTCCCGGCGACGGATGCGGCGGGGCTCGGTACCGGCGGCCGCGGTACGGGGGGATGCGCTTCGGCTCCGCTAGTCCTCTCCGGCCGGCCTGCCCGCGGCCAGGGGGGGTCCTGCGGCAGCGCCTGGGGGTGAGAGGGGGGTTATGCTCCGGGCCGGGTCCGGCAGCGCCGAGCGGGGACCAGCCGGGCCGGGCGGAGCGGGGCTCCGGGAGCGGCGGGCCGGGCGGCGGCGGGGCCCCGGGAGCGCTTGTAACCCGCGCCTTTCCCCGATTTTGTTTTGCAGGGGCGTTTTGGGGGGGAATGGAGGCGATCGCCAGTCAGATGGGAAATGGGAGAGATGCAAGCTCCTCCCCAAATTCAAAGCAAGAGCTGCAGCCGTACCAGGGCTCCAATACCCTCAAGCCCAACCAAGTGGGTGAGACCTCTCTGTACGGCGTGCCCATCGTGTCCCTGGTCATCGACGGGCAGGAGCGGCTGTGCCTGGCGCAGATCTCCAACACGCTGCTCAAGAACTACAGCTACAATGAGATCCACAACCGGCGGGTGGCCCTGGGCATCACCTGCGTGCAGTGCACGCCGGTGCAGCTGGAGATCCTGCGGCGGGCCGGGGCCATGCCCATCTCCTCCCGCCGCTGCGGCATGATCACCAAGCGGGAGGCGGAGCGGCTCTGCAAGTCCTTCCTGGGCGAGCACAAGCCGCCCAAGCTGCCCGAGAACTTCGCCTTCGACGTGGTGCACGAGTGCGCCTGGGGCTCCCGGGGCAGCTTCATCCCCGCCCGCTACAACAGCTCCCGCGCCAAGTGCATCAAGTGCAGCTACTGCAGCATGTACTTCTCCCCCAACAAGTTCATCTTCCACTCCCACCGCACCCCGGACTCCAAGTACACCCAGCCCGACGCCGCCAATTTCAACTCCTGGCGCCGCCACCTCAAGCTCAGCGACAAAACGGCCACGGAGGAGCTGTCGCACGCCTGGGAGGATGTCAAGGCCATGTTCAACGGCGGCACCCGCAAGCGGACCTTCTCCCTGCAAGGGGCGGCCGCCGGCGGGCCCGGTGCCGGTTCCCCGGCCGCCAAGGCCGCTCTCCACCCGCCGCCGCCCGCCGGCCCCGAGCTGGCCCCGGCGCACAAGAGCCTGCGCTGCAGCGGGCAGGAGCCGGCGGGCGAGCGCGGAGCGCTGGGGCTACCGGCGGCGCACGGCGGGGCGGCGGGGGGCCACGGCGGGGCGGGGGCGGTGCGCAGCTACCCGGTGATCCCGGTGCCCAGCAAAGGTTTCGGGATGCTGCAGAAGCTGCCGCCGCCGCTTTTCCCGCATCCTTACGGTTTCCCCGCCGCCGCTTTCGGACTCTGCCCTAAAAAGCAGGAGGACGCTTTGGGAGGTGCGGGAGGCGGCGAGGCGGGCAAAGGAGGCGCGTTGCCCCCCGGAATGTTTTGGGGACCCCCGCACCCCCACCCGCACCAACCCGCCCAGCCTCCCCACCAGCCCGGAGCCGCCAAGGACGCCGGTGTCTACCCCTCCTTCCCCGTTTTTTGGCCGGCCGCCGGCAGCCTGCCCGTGCCGCCCTACCCGGCGCAGAGCCAGGCCAAAGCGGCGGCCACGGCCGTGGTGGTGGCGGCGGCGGCCGCGGCCGCGGCGGCGGCGGCCGAACCGTCGGGTTTATCCGGCCGGCACGGTGAGCTGGAGGGCTCGGAGCCGTCGGGCAGCGGGAGGAGCAGCGCTACCCCTCAGGAGGGAGCCGGGGCGGAGGGGGAGCGCTGCCCCAGCGCGTTATCGAGGGCGGCGGGTGAGGAGGAGCGCTCCGGGGACGAGGCGCTGCTCCCCCCGCTGCCCCTGCCCAGGAAGGGCAGCTACCTCTCCGCCTTCCGCCCGGTGGTGAAGGACGCCGAGAGCATCGCCAAGCTCTACGGTACCCGGGAGGCGTACGGCGGCGCGGCCCCCCGCGGCCCCGGCTACCTCTCCCCGGACTTTCTCAGCGAGGGCAGCTCCAGCTACCGCTCGCTTTCCCCCGGGGGGGACACGGCCGAGGAACCCGAGGTGGACGTGGAGTCCAACCGCTTCCCGGAGGACGAGGAGGAGGACTCCGCCACCGCCGCCGCCGTCGCCACCGCCCATCCCGAGGGACGGGAACCGCCGCCACCGCGGCTGCTGGCCGGTACCGACGAGCCGCCGCCGCCCGTCGGGGTCGAAGGGCTGGAGGAGAAGCCGGGCGAGGCGGCGGCGCAGGAGGATGCCCAGCCGCCCGACGGCAGCCCCGAGCGGAGCAGCAGCAGGGGCGGCTACGAGGTGCGGAGCGTGGGGTGTCTGCCCTCAGGGGTCCCCGCGGGGCCGGTCCCGGCGTCCCCGCCACCACACTGACTCGCTTTTTTGTAGGTGTACGCGCCGGAGCGGGGGGAGCATCTGCAGCCGCTGAAGACCACCGCCTCCCTGGGAGCCCCGGCCGCGTACCTGTGCCCCCCCGAGGCTAAGGGTAAATTGGGGCGGGGGGGGGGGGGAGGGGGGGGGCGGTGCGCCCCGAGGGCGCGGACCCGGGCGCCGCCCCTGCCGGCTGTTCAGCCCCCGGGGGGCAATCAGGCCACCGCTTTCGTTTGGGGGATTTTTGGGGAGAAGAAGGGAAGGCAAACGGTTTTGGGATGGGGGACGGAGCCAGGCACCCCCCGGTCCCGGGGATGCCGCCGTCGGAGGCGGCCGGTGCGGCGGGGATGGGCTGGCGGGGCCGCACACGGCACGGCGGGGCCAAGCTCCTGCCAGCAAGCTACTTTCCAATAGCAAAGCGATTAGGATGTCCGCTAAGAAGGTTTTAACGAGGGCTTTGTCCGTAATTATGTAATTAAGGATATATCAGGACCATACTTTCGTTGCTTATGGTTGAAAATCGGTTTATTAACTTTAAGAGCAAGATAAAGAAGACAATCACTCCGCGGCAGAGGATTTAGAGACCAGAAAATCCTATCAGGACCAAAGGAATGTCTCGCATCCCAGCCCTGTAAATACCGACAGAGGTAAGCGCCGCTCCGCGCTCCGCCGCGGCCCTTCCGGGGGGCGATGCGCGATCCGCGGAGCCCTCCGCGGCGGGGCTGACGGCTTTCTGCCCCCCCTCGTCGCAGGAGAAGACGGCCTCGGCATGGATGTGACCGGGACGCAGCTGGTGGAAAAGGACATCGAAAATTTGGCCCGAGGTGAGCCGGGGGGCGGCGGGCATCGGCAGCCCGCCGGGGGGTGGGGGGGCTGGCGAGACCCCCCGGCCTCTCCCCGCGGCTGGAGGTATTTGTGTTTTCTGCAGGAGTGATTAACTCCTGTGATTAATGTAACGTAATGCGATTAGCGCCGCGCTGAGCCGCCTCCATATGGAAAAGTGCGGGCTCCCCTCAACCCGCCGTGTATTTTTAAACAGACGAGTTACAAAAACTGGTCCTGGAGCAAATGGAGCTGAGGAAAAAACTGGAGAGGGACTTCCAGAGCCTGAAAGGTACCGGCGATGTCCCCCCCCTCCCCCGCACCCCCGCCCCGGCCGGGGAGCGGTGCTGACCCCCCCTGCCCCCGCAGATAACTTCCAGGACCAGATGAAGCGGGAGCTGGCGTACCGGGAGGAGATGGTGCAGCAGCTGCAGATCGTCCGAGGTGAGGCCCGGCCGAGGCCATCCGGCAGTTGTTACTTGTATTTTTTATCGCCTGTTTGCCTCTCCGCTTTTCTTTCTTTTATTTTTTTTCTTTCTTTTATTTTTTTCTTTCTTTTATTTTTTCTTTCTTTTATTTTTTATTTCCTTTTAAAAAATATTTCTTTTTCTCCTTTCCTTTTTTCTTTGTTTTCTCCTTTCCTTTTTCTTTCTTTTTTCCTTTTCTTTTTTCTTTAATTTTTCTTTTTTTCTTTCCTCTTTCATTTTTTTCTTTCCTCTTTCATTTTTTCTTTCTTCTTTCCTTTTTTCTTTTTTTCTTCGTTTTCCCCTTCTTTTTTCATTTTTTCTTTCTTCTTTCATTTTTTCCTTTCTTCTTTCCTTTTAACTTTCTTTTTTTATTCCTTTTTTCCTTCTGTTCTCCTTTCTTTTTTATTGTTTCTTTTTTCCTTTCTTCTTTTTCTTTTTTCCTTCTCCTTTTTTTTTTTTTTTTTTTTTTTTTTTTTTTTAAATCGATATCCTTTCCTGCGCTCCGATTCATCTCGGGATTTCGAGCCGCCCCGCCAACGGCTGCGAGGCATCGTTACACGGGAGCGAACGAACCTTCCCTCTCGCAGCCATATCCACACGGGCTAAATTAAAAACCGAGCCGTACCATTACCTGGGAAGACATACCCGACTTTTCGCGCACCCCGTACCCGCCCCCCCCCGCCCCCCCCCACCCCTGCCCTTCGGCCCAAAGCACCCCCGACGGGGCGGCCGCACCCTGGTGTCCTCCCCCCCGGCGCGTTGTGATGCTCTCCCCCATCCCAGACACGCTGTGCAACGAGCTGGACCAGGAGAGGAAAGCGCGCTATGCCATCCAGCAGAAGTTGAAAGGTACTGGGGCAGGATTGGGGAGGGGGGCACAGCCGTCTAAGGGTGCCCGACACCCCCCTATCCCGCGGGGGGGGGGGGGGGGGGGGAGCCGGGCGTGACTGTTCCGTGGCTTTGCAGAGGCCCACGACGCGCTGCATCACTTCTCCTGCAAAATGCTGACCCCGCGGCACTGCACGGGGAACTGCTCCTTCAAACCGCCGCTGCTGCCCCAGTGAGCCGCCCCACCACCACCCCTGGACACCCCCGCCGCCCCCCGCCCCCTTCCCCCAAAGCCATGCGGGCAGAGCCCACACAAGCCATTTCCACGAGGAGACACTTGTACATAAAGGACTCGGAGCCCGGCTTTCCTCGGACTGGCAATACGGTGGGGAGCGGCCCCGGGCCGGCCGGAGGGGGAGCCGGGCCCCCCCCCCCCGCTCCCCCAAACCCTGCACCCCGCACCCCACCACCCGCCGGGGCCCCCCCGCTCCGCCTCTCCCCCTCCCTGTGTGTCCGCTTCTTCAACCCTTGTCCAGACTGGAAACAAAAGTGGCTATGTGCAATGGATATAAATGTACTGTGATTCTCTTGGTACAGTATTTGTTGGATTTTTATTTATTTATGATGTATATTTATTTCCCCCACACACCCTCCGCCCCCCCCCCCCCCCCCCCCCCTTCTCCCTCCCCCCTTGTAAATTTATGGATGTAACAGCACTTTAACGGGCGGTCCGCGACTCCGGAGGCAGAACAACGCTCGCCCGCTCTGGGGGGAGAGACCCCTCTGTACGTGATTTTTGGTTCTTTAATAAAAACCGACTTTAAGAAGCCGCCTGGTCCGTGGGGCTGTCCCAGGGGGCAGGGGTCCGTGTGTCCCATCTCTCCGGGAGGGGCTCGCACGGCCCCGACGGCTCCCCCCGGGCCCGGCCGACAGCGGATGCCGCAGCCGGGGGGTGCTGCCCGCTCCCCTGCCAAGTTCCCCGTTCCCCCTCCTCCTCCTCGCCGCAGCCGGGAGCTCATTAATGCCCATTTATATGCTCGTTTCACACATGAAAGTATTACATTAATGAGCTCTGAGAGCGGGTATGGAGGTGCTCGCACACCTATTAGCCCTAAATACCTGTTTTTCAGCCCAGCATTAGCCTAGTGCGACATCTCGGGGGGCTGCGGGGCCGGGATTGGGTTTGGGGGATGCACCTTACACTGGGGTCCTGGGGCGCTCCGGGGGGTGGAAGGAGACGCACGTCGCACCGAGAGATGCGGGGGGGGGGGAGATGGGATGCACCTTGCACCGGGGTCCTGCAGCACAACGGGGCTACGGGGACGGGGGGGGGGGATGCACCTTGCAGAGCTGCGGGTAGCGGGAGCATCACCAGGGCCGGTGCGGAGCGGGGCGGGGGGGGGGGGGGCGGGGGCGGGAGGTGAGATGGGGCTGCGCGTTGCCCATCCCGGCGCTGCCCGCGGGGTTCCCGCGGTGTGAGCCGTCCGCGGGAGTTCCGCGGCGAGGATCTGTCGTTCCTTCGTTTTCTGGGACTCATCAGGCGGAGCAGCGGCGGTTCCGCGGCCTGGGCCGCCACCGCGTGGGCGCAGCCGGCGGTGCAGCCCGCTCCCCCGCCCCGTCTGTCCGTCCGTCCGTCCGTCCGTCCCCGGCTCCGGGCCGGCAGCGATGCGCGGTGCTGCGGCCCGGTATCCCCCACCTCGCCCCACCGGGGCTGTTTTGCAAAGGGACGGGGATGGGACCCCCCCTCCCCGGGTCCTCTTGCGCGGCCGCGTCCCGCCCAGCAGAGCGGGGCCCGGGTCTGCCCAGCGGCTCCCCTCGCCTGCTCCGAGCTGGGGTCAGGCCAGGGGTCTGCAGAGATGCCTCCCAGCCTAAATCCCCCTGGAAGTCTCCGATCAACCCCCCTGGGTTTTTAATTAGGTCTTATGCCCCCCGTCAGCATGGTTTTCCCCTCGACAGGGACCCTGGGATTAGCTGTGCCGGGGCGGGAGCAGCATCCCTGTCACCTGCGGGTGAGGAAGACAATGGGAGCCAGAGCTGGGGCAGGTGGAGATGGTTGGCTGGAGCTTAAAAAACCCTTGGGGGGGGGGGGGGGTAAGCACAGCTGGCTGTCTTGGGCTCTCCTTGTTTCTCAGAGCATCAGGCAGAGCTCTTGTGGCTTGTTTGGGGAGAGCCGTCCTTCTGTGCTGCGTGAGCTGCAGGAGGTGCCTGCAATAGGTGACCCTGAGCAGGAGCGGCGAGGCTGGGGTTGCTGGTGGCATCTCTCAGGGAGGTAAGCCTGTGGGAAGGGGAATCGCCTTGCTGGGACGTGGAAGAGATGCAAAGATGAGGGAGGTGACAGCAGAGGTGAATAAACAGGTAGAGTCAAGCTCCGCAAGATGAGCGGTGGGTTGCTTGAGGGAGTGGTGTAGTTGGGCCTCTTTGGAGCTTGCAGGGGAGCAGCTGAGCCTCTTTCCTTGCCTCTTGTTTTGTACCCCTGCAGCTGGGTTGTTGCTGGCACCTTGTGGGCTGGAGGTGGCACAGGGTGACCCTGTGGAGAGCCACAGAGGGGCTTGGCCT